>NW_028318959.1:25000-222979 GCF_062004578.1 Staurois parvus
GCAGTGTACAGAGGGGGGCAGAGCGTACAGAGGGGGGCAGAGTGTACAGAGGGGGGCAGAGTGTACAGAGGGGGGCAGAGCGTACAGAGGGGAGCACAGTGTACAGAGGGGGGCAGAGCGTACAGAGGGGAGCACAGTGTACAGAGGGGGGCAGAGCGTACAGAGGGGAGCACAGTGTACAGAGGAGAGCACAGTGTACAGAGGAGAGCACAGTGTACAGAGGGGGAGCACAGTGTACAGAGGGGGAGCACAGTGTACAGAGGGGAGCACAGTGTACAGAGGGGAGCACAGTGTACAGAGGGGGAGCACAGTGTACAGAGGGGAGCACAGTGTACAGAGGGGGAGCACAGTGTACAGAGGGGGGCACAGTGTACAGAGGGGGGCAGAGTGTACAGAGGGGAGCACAGTGTACAGAGGGGAGCACAGTGTACAGAGGGGGGCAGAGTGTACAGAGGGGGGCAGAGCGTACAGAGGGGAGCACAGTGTACAGAGGGGGGCAGAGTGTACAGAGGGGAGCACAGTGTACAGAGGGGGGCAGAGTGTACAGAGGGGGGCAGAGCGTACAGAGGGGGGCAGAGTGTACAGAGGGGAGCACAGTGTACAGAGGGGGGCAGAGTGTACAGAGGGGGGCAGAGCGTACAGAGGGGGGCAGAGCGTACAGAGGGGGGCACAGTGTACAGAGGGGGGCAGAGCGTACAGAGGGGGGCAGAGCGTACAGAGGGGGGCACAGTGTACAGAGGGGGGCAGAGCGTACAGAGGGGGGCAGAGCGTACAGAGGGGGGCAGAGCGTACAGAGGGGGGCAGTGTACAGAGGGGGGCAGTGTACAGAGGGGGGCAGAGCGTACAGAGGGGGGCAGTGTACAGAGGGGGGCAGAGCGTACAGAGGGGGGCAGTGTACAGATGTGATGAATCAAAAGGGCCCCCTGGTAGTAGTTCCAGAGGTGGGAGGAGTGTATTATTATTGGGACAGATGATGTCATACTGTATGGCGGCACTCACAGCGGCAGTGATGATACAAAGGGCCTCCTGGTAGTAGTTCCAGGCCTCCTCCTGCGCACCGTTCTCCAGCTCCCCGACTCTCTCCGGTAAGCTCAGCTTCACCAGGCTGTGCAGACACTTACTGACAGCGAGAAGACAAAACGCAGCTTGTATCACGTTATATCACCGATACCACTTCACCCGTCATACATCATACATCATACATCATACACCCTCCTACATCATACATCATACATCATACACCATCATACATCATACACCATCATACATCATACACCATCATACATCATACACCATCATACATCCTACATCATACACCATCATACATCATACACCATCATACATCATACACCATCATACATCATACACCATCCTACATCATACACCATACACCCTCCTACATCATACATCATACATCATACACCATACATCATACATCCTCCTACATCATACATCATACACCATACACCCTCCTACATCATACACCATACATCATACACCCTCCTACATCATACATCATACACCATACATCATACATCATACACCATCATACATCATACACCATACATCATACATCCTCCTACATCATACATCATACACCATACACCCTCCTACATCATACATCATACACCATACATCATACACCCTCCTACATCATACATCATACACCATACATCATACACCCTCCTACATCATACATCATACACCATACATCATACATCATACACCATCATACACCATACACCATACATCCTCCTACATCATACATCATACACCATACATCATACATCATATACCATCATACATCATACACCATACATCATACAACCTCCTACATCATACATCATACACCATACATCATACACCCTCCTACATCATACATCATACACCATCATACATCATACACCATCCTACATCATACATCATACACTATCCTACATCATACATCATACACCATCATACATCATACACCATCATACATCATACACCCTCCTACATCATACATCATACACCCTCCTACATCATACACCATCACACGCCCTCCTACATCACACGCCCTCCTACATCACACGCCCTCCTACATCACACACCCTCCTACATCATACATCATACACCATCACACGCCCTCCTACATCACACGCCCTCCTACATCACACGCCCTCCTACATCACACGCCCTCCTACATCATACACCATCCTACATCACACACCCTCCTACATCATACACCCTCCTACATCATACGCCCTCCTACATCATACGCCCTCCTACATCATACACCCTCCTACATCATACACCCTCCTACATCATACACCCTCCTACATCACACACCCTCCTACATCACACACCCTCCTACATCATACACCCTCCTACATCATACGCCCTCCTACATCATACGCCATCATACATCATACACCCTCCTACATCATACACCCTCCTACATCATACACCATCCTACATCATACACCCTCCTACATCATACACCATCCTACATCATACACCCTCCTACATCATACACCATCATACACCCTCCTACATCATACGCCATCCTACATCATACACCCTCCTACATCATACGCCATCCCACATCATACACCATCATACACACTCCTACATCATACACCCTCCTACATCATACACCCTCCTACATCATACACCCTCCTACATCATACGCCCTCCTGCATCATACACCATCCTACATCATACACCCTCCTACACCATACACCCTCCTACATCATACACCATCCTACATCATACACCCTCCTACATCATACACCCTCCTACATCATACACCATCCTACATCATACGCCATCCTACATCATACACCATCCTACATCATACACCATCCTACATCATACATCATACACCCTCCTACACCATACACCCTCCTACATCATACATCATACACCCTCCTACATCATACACCATCCTACATCATACACCCTCCTACATCATACATCATACACCCTCCTACATCATACACCCTCCTACATCATACGCCCTCCTACATCATACACCATCATACACCCTCCTACATCATACACCATCATACATCATACACCCTCCTACATCATACACCATCCTACATCATACGCCCTCCTACATCATACACCCTCCTACATCATACACCATCCTACATCATACACCATCATACATCATACACCCTCCTACATCATACACCCTCCTACATCATACACCATCCTACATCATACACCATCATACATCATACACCCTCCTACATCATACACCCTCCTACATCATACACCATCATACATCATACACCCTCCTACACCATACATCATACACCCTCCTACATCATACACCATCCTACATCATACACCCTCTTACATCATACACCATCATACACCATACACCCTCCTACATCATACGCCATCCTACATCATACACCCTCCTACATCATACATCATACACCATCATACATCATACACCCTCCTACATCATACATCATACACCCTCCTACATCATACACCATCCTACATCATACACCCTCTTACATCATACACCATACACCCTCCTACATCATACGCCATCCTACATCATACACCCTCCTACATCACACGCCCTCCTGCATCATACACCATCATACATCATACACCCTCCTACATCATACACCATCATACATCATACACCCTCCTACATCATACACCATCCTACATCATACGCCATCCTACACCATACGCCCTCCTACATCATACGCCCTCCTACATCATACACCCTCCTACATCATACATCATCCTACATCATACACCATCATACACCCTCCTACATCATACACCCTCCTACATCATACACCCTCCTACACCATACACCCTCCTACATCATACACCCTCCTACATCATACACCCTCCTACATCATACACCCTCCTACATCATACACCATCATACACCATCCTACATCATACACCATCATACATCATACATCATCATACATCATACACCCTCCTACATCATACACCCTCCCACATCATACACCATCCTACATCATACATCATCATACATCATACACCCTCCCACATCATACACCATCCTACA
Organism: Staurois parvus; assembly: GCF_062004578.1. Lineage (NCBI taxonomy): Eukaryota > Metazoa > Chordata > Amphibia > Anura > Ranidae > Staurois > Staurois parvus. The sequence goes on from NW_028318959.1 coordinate 29,052, forward strand.
TCATACGCCCTCCTACATCATACACCCTCCTGCATCATACACCCTCCTACATCATACATCATACACCCTCCTACATCATACACCATCATACATCATACACCATCCTACATCATACACCCTCCTACATCATACACCATCATACATCATACACCATCATACATCATACACCATCATACACCCTCCTACATCATACATCATCATACATCATACACCATCATACATCATACACCATCATACATCATACACCATCATACATCATACATCATCATACATCATACACCATCATACATCATACACCATCATACATCATACACCATCATACACCCTCCTACATCATACATCATCATACATCATACACCATCATACATCATACATCATCATACATCATACACCATCATACATCATACACCATCATACACCCTCCTACATCATACATCATCATACATCATACACCATCATACATCATACACCATCATACATCATACACCATCATACATCATACATCATCATACATCATACACCATCATACATCATACACCATCATACACCCTCCTACATCATACATCATCATACATCATACACCATCATACATCATACACCATCATACATCATACACCATCATACATCATACACCATCCTACATCATACACCCTCCTACATCATACACCATCATACATCATGCCTGGCCTGTTACATAGAATGTACATCCTGAATATAGGTCTTCTATCTGTGGGGCCCCATAGGCAGCCAATACATTCACATTGTGACCCCCCCAGTGAACCCAAGACAGGGAAAATGTTATTACATAACTTCTAGTGTTCCTGGGGCGAGAGCTGGACTCTGGGTCCCACAATAAATATACACAGATTGCAGCAACAGGACAGAGACTCTTGGGTAGGTATTGTGGAGTCACACCTCAGTCTGGACGCATCCAGGGGCTCCTGCTTCTTCAGCATGGATAATGCTCCTTGTAAGGCTTTCCTGCAGATAGACGGATGGTATGCGGGGGCTTCCATGGACAAGGCTTTGGGGGAGAATATGAACAGATTATTCCAGGAATGTGCGCACATCTGACCATCTGATGACACAATGTGAGCAAACGCCGAGCGCTGACGTGTGGACATACACTGTAGGGAAGGTTTAGGTCCTCAGGCCGGCAGGCACAGGTACTACAGAGATGTTGGCGTAGACCAGGATACACCAGCAGACTGTAAGGTGTGATCAGACGGGTACTACAGAGATGTTGGCGTAGACCAGGATACACCAGCAGACTGTAACGTGTGATCAGACGGGTACTACAGAGATGTTGGCGTAGACCAGGATACACCAGCAGACTGTAACGTGTGATCAGACAGGTTCTACAGAGATGTTGGCGTAGACCAGGATACACCAGCAGACTGTAACATGTGTGATCAGACAGGTTCTACAGAGATGTTGGCGTAGACCAGGATACACCAGCAGACTGTATCATGTGATCAGACAGGTTCTACAGAGATGTTGGCGTAGACCAGGATACACCAGCAGACTGTAACATGTGTGATCAGACGGGTACTACAGAGATGTTGGCGTAGACCAGGATACACCAGCAGACTAACATGTGTGATCAGACGGGTACTACAGAGATGTTGGCGTAGACCAGGATACACCAGCAGACTATATCATGTGATCAGACAGGTTCTACAGAGATGTTGGCGTAGACCAGGATACACCAGCAGACTGTAACGTGTGATCAGACGGGTACTACAGAGATGTTGGCATAGACCAGGATACACCAGCAGACTAACATGTGTGATCAGACAGGTTCTACAGAGATGTTGGCGTAGACCAGGATACACCAGCAGACTAACATGTGTGATCAGACAGGTTCTACAGAGATGTTGGCGTAGACCAGGATACACCAGCAGACTAACATGTGTGATCAGACAGGTTCTACAGAGATGTTGGCGTAGACCAGGATACACCAGCAGACTAACATGTGTGATCAGACGTGTACTATAGAGATGTTGGCGTAGACCAGGATACACCAGCAGACTGTAACGTGTGATCAGACGGGTACTACAGAGATGTTGGCGTAGACCAGGATACACCAGCAGACTGTAACGTGTGATCAGACGGGTACTACAGAGATGTTGGCGTAGACCAGGATACACCAGCAGACTGTAACGTGTGATCAGACGGGTACTACAGAGATGTTGGCGTAGACCAGGATACACCAGCAGACTAACATGTGTGATCAGACAGGTTCTACAGAGATGTTGGCGTAGACCAGGATACACCAGCAGACTGTAACGTGTGATCAGACGTGTACTACAGAGATGTTGGGTAGACCAGGATACACCAGCAGACTAACATGTGTGATCAGACGTGTACTACAGAGATGTTGCCGTAGACCAGGATACACCAGCAGACTAACATGTGTGATCAGACGTGTACTACAGAGATGTTGGCGTAGACCAGGATACACCAGCAGACTGTAACATGTGTGATCAGACGTGTACTATAGAGATGTTGGCGTAGACCAGGATACACCAGCAGACTGTAACATGTGATCAGACAGGTTCTACAGAGATGTTGGCGTAGACCAGGATACACCAGCAGACTAACATGTGTGATCAGACGGGTACTACAGAGATGTTGGCGTAGACCAGGATACACCAGCAGACTGTAACATGTGATCAGACAGGTTCTACAGAGATGTTGGCGTAGACCAGGATACACCAGCAGACTGTAACATGTGATCAGACGGGTACTACAGAGATGTTGGCGTAGACCAGGATACACCAGCAGACTGTAACATGTGATCAGACGGGTACTACAGAGATGTTGGCGTAGACCAGGATACACCAGCAGACTGTAACGTGATCAGACAGGTTCTACAGAGATGTTGGCGTAGACCAGGATACACCAGCGGGCGGAGGGGGAGTATACACAGGAGGAAGGACATTCTGACCTCTTGCTGGAGCTTAGCCAGGACTGTGTGAAGACAAAGGTGTCACAGAGGTGTCACCGGATGATATATGACACTCAGGGTGCACTGGAGTCACAGGAGTCGTCTGGAGACTTAAAAGAGCCGAGGGGGGAACTGGGGAGTACAGGGGCTCTCTGGAGACATGGCGGAGCTCAGAGGTGATCTAGGGTCATAGAGGGGGTCTTTGGAGACATGGAGGAGCTCAGAGGTGATCTGGTGGCATGGAGGGGCTCAGAGGTGATCTGGGGGCATGGAGGAGCTCAGAGGTGATCTGGTGGCATGGAGGAGCTCAGAGGTGATCTGGTGGCATGGAGGGGCTCAGAGGTGATCTGGGGGCATGGAGGAGCTCAGAGGTGATCTGGGGGCATGGAGGAGCTCAGAGGTGATCTGGGGGCATAGAGGGGGTCTCTGGAGACATGGAGGAGCTCAGAGGTGATCTTGGGGCATAGAGGGGGTCTCTGGAGACATGGAGGAGTTCAGAGGTGATCTGGGGGCATATAGGGGGTCTCTGGAGACATGGAGGAGTTCAGAGGTGATCTGGGGGCATATAGGGGGTCTCTGGAGACATGGAGGAGTTCAGAGGTGATCTGGGGGCATATAGGGGGTCTCTGGAGTCATGGAGGAGCTCAGAGGTAAGCTGGGGGCATAGAGGGGGTCTCTGAAGACATGGAGGAGCTCAGAGGTGATCTAGAGGCACAGGGGGTCTCTGGAGAAATGGAGGAGCTCAGAGGTGAACTGGGGGCATGGAGGAGCTCAGAGGTGATCTGGGGGCACAGTGGGTCTCTGGAGACATGGAGGAGCTCAGAGGTAAGCTGGAGGTATAGGGGGTCTTTGGAGACATGGAGGAGCTCAGAGGTGATCTGGGGGCACATGGGGTCTCTGGAGACATGGAGGAGCTCAGAGGTGATCTGGAGGCACAGGGGGTCTCTGGAGACATGGAGGAGCTCAGAGGTGATCTGGGGGCACAGGGGGTCTCTGGAGAAATGGAGGAGCTCAGAGGTGAGAGGGGGCACATGGGGTCTCTGGAGACATGGAGGAGCTCAGAGGTGATCTGGGGGCACATGGGGTCTCTGGAGACATGGAGGAGCTCAGAGGTGATCTGGGGGCACATGGGGTCTCTGGAGACATGGAGGAGCTCAGAGGTGATCTGGGGGCACATGGGGTCTCTGGAGACATGGAGGAGCTCAGAGGTGATCTGGGGGCATGGAGGAGCTCAGAGGTGATCTGGTGGCATGGAGGAGCTCAGAGGTGATCTGGTGGCATGGAGGGGCTCAGAGGTGATCTGGGGGCATGGAGGAGCTCAGAGGTGATCTGGGGGCATGGAGGAGCTCAGAGGTGATCTGGTGGCATGGAGGAGCTCAGAGGTGATCTGGTGGCATGGAGGGGCTCAGAGGTGATCTGGGGGCATAGAGGGGGTCTCTGGAGACATGGAGGAGCTCAGAGGTGATCTGGGAGCACAGGGGGTCTTTGGAGACATGGAGGAGCTCAGAGGTGATCTTGGGGCATAGAGGGGGTCTCTGGAGACATGGAGGAGTTCAGAGGTGATCTGGGGGCATATAGGGGGTCTCTGGAGACATGGAGGAGTTCAGAGGTGATCTGGGGGCATATGGGGGGTCTCTGGAGACATGGAGGAGTTCAGAGGTGATCTGGGGGCATATAGGGGGTCTCTGGAGTCATGGAGGAGCTCAGAGGTAAGCTGGGGGCATAGAGGGGGTCTCTGAAGACATGGAGGAGCTCAGAGGTGATCTAGAGGCACAGGGGGTCTCTGGAGAAATGGAGGAGCTCAGAGGTGAACTGGGGGCATGGAGGAGCTCAGAGGTGATCTGGGGGCACATGGGGTCTCTGGAGACATGGAGGAGCTCAGAGGTAAGCTGGAGGTATAGGGGGTCTTTGGAGACATGGAGGAGCTCAGAGGTGATCTGGGGGCACAGGGGGTCTCTGGAGAAATGGAGGAGCTCAGAGGTGATCTGGGGGCACAGGGGGTCTCTGGAGAAATGGAGGAGCTCAGAGGTGAGAGGGGGCACATGGGGTCTCTGGAGACATGGAGGAGCTCAGAGGTGATCTGGGGGCACATGGGGTCTCTGGAGACATGGAGGAGCTCAGAGGTGATCTGGGGGCACATGGGGTCTCTGGAGACATGGAGGAGCTCAGAGGTGTTCTGGGGGCACATGGGGTCTCTGGAGACATGGAGGAGCTCAGAGGTGATCTGGAGGCACAGGGGGTCTCTGGAGACATGGAGGAGCTCAGAGGTGATCTGGGGGCACAGGGGGTCTCTGGAGACATGGAGGAGCTCAGAGGTGATCTGGGGGCACATGGGGTCTCTGGAGACATGGAGGAGCTCAGAGGTGATCTGGAGGCACAGGGGGTCTCTGGAGACATGGAGGAGCTCAGAGGTGATCTGGAGGCACAGGGGTTCTCTGGAGACATGGAGGAGCTCAGAGGTGATCTGGGGGCACAGGGGGTCTCTGGAGAAATGGAGGAGCTCAGAGGTGAGAGGGGGCACAGGGGTCTCTGGAGACATGGAGGAGCTCAGAGGTGATCTGGGGGCATGGAGGGGCTCAGAGGTGATCTGGGGGCATGGAGGAGCTCAGAGGTGATCTGGGGGCATGGAGGAGCTCAGAGGTGATCTGGTGGCATGGAGGAGCTCAGAGGTGATCTGGTGGCATGGAGGGGCTCAGAGGTGATCTGGGGGCATGGAGGAGCTCAGAGGTGATCTGGGGGCATAGAGGGGGTCTCTGGAGACATGGAGGAGCTCAGAGGTGATCTGGGAGCACAGGGGGTCTTTGGAGACATGGAGGAGCTCAGAGGTGATCTTGGGGCATAGAGGGGGTCTCTGGAGACATGGAGGAGTTCAGAGGTGATCTGGGGGCATATAGGGGGTCTCTGGAGACATGGAGGAGTTCAGAGGTGATCTGGGGGCATATAGGGGGTCTCTGGAGACATGGAGGAGTTCAGAGGTGATCTGGGGGCATATAGGGGGTCTCTGGAGTCATGGAGGAGCTCAGAGGTAAGCTGGGGGCATAGAGGGGGTCTCTGAAGACATGGAGGAGCTCAGAGGTGATCTAGAGGCACAGGGGGTCTCTGGAGAAATGGAGGAGCTCAGAGGTGAACTGGGGGCATGGAGGAGCTCAGAGGTGATCTGGGGGCACAGTGGGTCTCTGGAGACATGGAGGAGCTCAGAGGTAAGCTGGAGGTATAGGGGGTCTTTGGAGACATGGAGGAGCTCAGAGGTGATCTGGGGGCACATGGGGTCTCTGGAGACATGGAGGAGCTCAGAGGTGATCTGGAGGCACAGGGGGTCTCTGGAGAAATGGAGGAGCTCAGAGGTGATCTGGGGGCACAGGGGGTCTCTGGAGAAATGGAGGAGCTCAGAGGTGATCTGGGGGCACAGGGGGTCTCTGGAGAAATGGAGGAGCTCAGAGGTGAGAGGGGGCACATGGGGTCTCTGGAGACATGGAGGAGCTCAGAGGTGATCTGGGGGCACATGGGGTCTCTGGAGACATGGAGGAGCTCAGAGGTGATCTGGGGGCACATGGGGTCTCTGGAGACATGGAGGAGCTCAGAGGTGATCTGGGGGCACATGGGGTCTCTGGAGACATGGAGGAGCTCAGAGGTGATCTGGAGGCACAGGGGGTCTCTGGAGACATGGAGGAGCTCAGAGGTGATCTGGGGGCACAGGGGGTCTCTGGAGACATGGAGGAGCTCAGAGGTGATCTGGGGGCACATGGGGTCTCTGGAGACATGGAGGAGCTCAGAGGTGATCTGGAGGCACAGGGGGTCTCTGGAGACATGGAGGAGCTCAGAGGTGATCTGGAGGCACAGGGGGTCTCTGGAGACATGGAGGAGCTCAGAGGTGATCTGGGGGCACAGGGGGTCTCTGGAGAAATGGAGGAGCTCAGAGGTGAGAGGGGGCACAGGGGTCTCTGGAGACATGGAGGAGCTCAGAGGTGATCTGGGGGCACATGGGGTCTCTGGAGACATGGAGGAGCTCAGAGGTGATCTGGGGGCATATAGGGGGTCTCTGGAGACATGGAGGAGCTCAGAGGTGATCTGGGGGCATATAGGGGGTCTCTGGAGACATGGAGGAGCTCAGAGGTGATCTGGGGGCATAGAGGGGATCTCTAGAGACATGGAGGAGCTCAGAGGGGATCCCGGAGCTCAGCTCTAAAGCAAATATTGGGTCACTCACATGCAATGGATTCCAGTATCTTGGCGTCGAGGTTGGGCAGCTCCCACATGGACTCCAGCACATTCTCCAGCGCCAGATCGTTCAGCTTGGCTCGGACTTCAAACTCATAGAGCACCAGGATGGTCTCCGTGTTGTCATTGAGGAATTCACCTGAGTGGAGATACAACTCAGCTCCTGGCACACAGAAGACACAGAAGTCCCTGGATATGACCTGGTATCACCCTTTACAATCCCCTGCACAGCAGAGCTCAGACTGGGAGAGGGAAGGCGGGGGAGCTAATCAAGTGTGCTGCATGCGAATGAGCTGACTAGGAATATGCCGATGAGGCTGGGGTGCAGATAGCTGACCCGTCTGCAGCTGCTCTTTTACTGACCAATAGGCTAGCTTGGAGTAGAGAGAGGACTTCACTGTATTCCTGAACTGTTAGAAAGTGTTGTCATCTATCGGGCTGTGCTGTGGGGCAGGGCTGTGTAAATATCAGGTCTGGATGGACAGAAATATAATTGGCTAGAGTAGGGAGAGCTAAGCTGCTGAGTCACTGCTGGGAGGATGGGAGATAGGGGAATCTTAGCTGCTGGAAAGGGAGGGGGCAAGGGGAGCTGAGTTGCTGAGAAGGGGGAGCAGGGGGAGCCGAGCCGCTGAGAAGGGGGAGCAGGGGGAGCCGAGCCGCTGAGAAGGGGGAGCAGGGGGAGCCGAGCCAATGAGAAGGGGGAACAGGGAGAGCCGAGCCGCTGAGAAGGGGGAACAGGGAGAGCCGAGCCAATGAGAAGGGGGAGCAGGGAGAACTGAGCCGCTGAGAAGGGGGAACGGAGAGTTGAGCCGCTGAGAAGGGGGAGCAGAGAGAGCTGAGCCGATGAGAAGGGGGAACAGGGAGAGTCAAGTTGCTGAGAAGAGGGAACAGGGAGAGCTGAGCCGATGAGAAGGGAGAGCTGAGCCGCTGAGAAGGGGGAGCAGGGAGAGCCGAGCCGCTGAGAAGGGGGAGCAGGGAGAGCCGAGCCGCTGAGAAGGGGGAGCAGGGAGAGCCGAGCCGCTGAGAAGGGGGAGCAGGGAGAGCTGAGCCGCTGAGAAGGGGGAGCAGGGAGAGCCGAGCCGCTGAGAAGGGAGAGCAGGGAGAGCTGAGCCGCTGAGAAGGGAGAGCTGAGCCGCTGAGAAGGGGGAGCAGGGAGAGCCGAGCCGCTGAGAAGGGGGAGCAGGGAGAGCCGAGCCGCTGAGAAGGGGGAGCAGGGAGAGCAGAGCTGCTGAGAAGAGGGAGCAGGGAGAGCCGAGCCGCTCAGGAGGGGGAGCAGGAAGAGCCGAGCCGCTGAGAAGGGGGAGCTGAGCCGCTGAGAGGGGCAGCAGGGAGAGCCGAGCTGCTGAGAAGGGGGAGCAGGGAGAGCTGTGAACATCGAGGGTAAATCTCTCCACAGTGAATGCAGCTACAGAGGTCAGTGAAGGTTTAGATTTTAGAATATGTAAATACTTGTCTATTTAATAGTTTAGATTTTTTTAGGGGGGAACTTATAAAACATCTAGAACATTTTCATAGAACGATTTATAAAAAGGATATACCTGCAGACTTCACATTATTCCATATCTCCCGACATAAGGTAATGCTTTCCAATGAGCGGACGAAGAACGTCACCTGCAGAGAACAGAATCATCATTCCCGATCCTGAAATGTCCGATATCCTATACCAGCCTTACATTACAGAGTATGTGGAAACAGAAAGAAAATGAAAACAGAAAGAAAGAAAATGTTTTATTTTAAAAATGAATTCGCCCGTTGATGAGGAACCAGAGAGGGAGCCACAAGAAACTGCAGCTCTACGATATATCCAGCTAAAACATGTTCTTTCAGTTTTGGACAGAGTGGGAGGGACTAGAATCCCTGTCCAGATGTACTGCCATCCGATGATGTGAAAGATATCCCCTGAGGGCCCTTCCCCCGGGCGTTCCGTATGTTCGGGTTTCATCTGTCCATTTACGGATGAAAAAAGGACCCCATCCATTAATGTCCACATCCGTTAACATGTTTTTCATCCCTATAGATCCATTTACATCCGTTTTTCATCCTTTTAGATCTGTTTACATCTGTTTTTTATCCATTATGTAAATCAATCTTTTCATCCGTTTTCGTTGGTTTACATCCGTTTTTCATCTTATTAGATCTGTTTATATCCATTTAAATCCGTTTTTTCATCCGTTTACATCCGTTCTTCCTCCTTTTAGATCTGTTTACATCTGTTTTCCATCCGTTGACATCTGGTTTTCATCCTCATAGATCCATTTACATCCGTTTTCAGCCATGTACATCTGTTTTTTAATCCGTTTACATCCGTTTTTCATCTGTTGACATCCGTTTTTCATACATTTACATCAGTTTTAAATCCTTTTAGATCTGTTTACATCTGTTTTTTTTATCAATTTTCATCCATCTTTTCATCTGTTTTTCATCTGTTTACATCGGTTTTTCATCCTATTAGATCTGTTTACATCCATTTAAATCCATTTTTCATCCGTTTACATTGGTTTACATCCGTTTTTCATCCTTTTAGTTCCGTTTACATCTGTTTTCCATCCGTTGACATCTGGTTTTCATCCTCATAGATCCATTTACATCTGTTTTTCATACATTTACATCCGTTTTTCAACCTTTCAGATCTGTTTACATCTGTTTTTCATCCATTTACATTGGTTTACATCCTTTTTTCATCCTATTAGATCTGTTTACATCCATTTTTCATCCTTTCAGATCCATTTACATCCGTTTTCCATCCGTTGACATCTGGTTTTCATCCTCATAGATCCATTTACATCCGTTTTCATCCATTTACATCCGTTTTTCACACATTTACATCCGTTTTTTCATCCATTTACATCCAGTTTTCATCCTTATAGATTCATTTACATCCGTTTGCATCCCTTTTTCATCCTTTTAGATCCGTTTTCTATCCGTTGACATCTGGTTTTCATCCTCATAGAGCCATTTACTTCCGTTTTCATCTGTTGACATCCGTTTTTCGTCTGTTTCATGTCCGTTTTTTATCCGTAAACGGACAGATGAAAATTAGACATACGGAACGCCCGGGGGAAAGGGGCCTTATGTAGTCTGAAGATATTTTTTATCGTTTATTTCTTACTTCCAGCGATTTTGTCTGTGTGTTCGTCTCTGAGTCGTGTGGTTTGCATGTCTGTACAAGCTGCCCTGTGATGAATCGGGTTGGTCCTCGGTGGTGTACGGCTCCATGCTGCTATAGATTGTCACTTATCAAAAGACGGGATTATTTCTGTCCCACGGGAGCCCTGACATGGTGAGAATAAATTCGCTACGAGAAAGACAAGTCCCTCAGCAAGCGCAGAATTCACTCCATCCATCCCAACACCAGCGCAGGAAAAGTACACCATACTCTCATTTTCTTTACATATATGTGAATGCAATCAACAAAAACCTAACTGAAATCTCTTTTTTTTTTTGCCTTTCCTGGCCACCCCCCCCAAAAAAAAAGAAAAAAAAAAAATACGATAATGACATTTGTAAGTAAAACCTTTCCATTTGCATTACATACCTTATTTTATACCTGGTCATCACTGGGTCTCTGTGGTTCTCTATGCAATGCAGCTAGATCATGGGTGCTGGGAGGGGCCAGCAGGAGGCTGTACATAGCTTCCAGAAAACATCACAGCACCCTGCCTCAGTACACCTCTCAAGAGCCCCCAGTCTTGATACAAGCAGTGGGAGGAGTTATGCAAATATCAAAATGTATTGATGGGTGGGCGTCAGTCTGGGAGAGTGGGTGTTCCTAGGCAGGTTGTATTTGCATACAGAACGCCCTAAGTAATGCCCACATGTGATGCTGAGCTTTCATGAATGAAATTCCTAAAATCCAATGAATAAAAGGGGTGGGGCCTAGAGCAGGAAAAGAGGCGGAACTCTATCTGACTTGCTGCAGCTTCTAATACACATTGTGTGAAGGAGCCGTTTCAGTCCAAGAGAGGAGCAGGCACACCTGTGCAAGAATGAACGGAGGAGCCGCTACACCTGTGTAAGACTGAAGGGGAGGAGCCAATACACCTGTGCAAGACTGAAGGGGAGAAGCGGGTACACCTGTGCAAGACTGAAGGGGAGGAGCCGGTACACCTGTGCAAGACTGAAGGGGAGGAGCCGGTACACCTGTGCAAGACTGAAGGGGAGGAGCCGAAACACCTGTGCAAGACTGAAGGGAAGGAGTCGCTACACCTGTGCCAGACTGAAGGGGAGGAGCCTGCACACCTGTGTAAGACTGAAGGGGAGGAACCGGGACACCTGTGCAAGACTGAAGGGGAGGAGCCGGGACACCTGTGCAAGACGGAAGGGGAGGAGCCGGGACACCTGTGCAAGACGGAAGGGGAGGAGCCGGGACACCTGTGCAAGACTGAAGGGGAGGAGCCAATACACCTGTGCAAGACTGAAGGGGAGAAGCGGGTACACCTGTGCAAGACTGAAGGGGAGGAGCCGGTACACCTGTGCAAGACTGAAGGGGAGGATCCGGTACACCTGTGCAAGACTGAAGGGGAGGAGCCGAAACACCTGTGCAAGACTGAAGGGAAGGAGTCGCTACACCTGTGCAAGACGGAAGGGGAGGAGCCGGGACACCTGTGCAAGACGGAAGGGGAGGAGCCGGGACACCTGTGCAAGACTGAAGGGGAGGAGCCGAAACACCTGTGCAAGACTGAAGGGGAGGAGCCGAAACACCTGTGCAAGACGGAAGGGGAGGAGCCGGGACACCTGTGCAAGATGGAAGGGGAGGAGCCGGGACACCTGTGCAAGACGGAAGGGGAGGAGCCGGGACGCCTGTGCAAGACGGAAGGGGAGGAGCCGGGACACCTGTGCAAGACGGAAGGGGAGGAGCCGGGACACCTGTGCAAGACGGAAGGGGAGGAGCCGGGACACCTGTGCAAGACGGAAGGGGAGGAGCCGATACGCCTGTGCAAGACTGAAGGGGAGGAGCCTGGACACCATTGCAAGACTGAAGGGAGGATTTTTTCTGTATATATATTTATTCATATGACCATTTTAGGGGATTCTAATTTGTACCAAATACTAAGCTACATAGTCCCTTCTCTGGTTCGGTGACGTCACTGAGAAGCTAGTCTTCCTGTACTCTCCGTCACATGATTGTGTTGAGTAGGGAGCCCTCTATTGGGTGTTCACTGCACCTGCAACCTATTTTTATTCTTTTCAAACAAGAACAGGAAGTGACTCGTGTTTGTTAATAAAGTTTATCCACGCATCACTGCAGAGCCATTCTAGAAGAACATCAGCGAAGCTCTAATTTCCCCTTCGATACACACATACTTGTACGTCTATTTATTGTTTGTTAAAGCTACGATCTATATCTGGGTCGCAATGTGATGTATTTGATGTGGATTTAAGGTGTGCTGTCTGCAAATGAAATGTGTTCATTGTCGGCATTTGTGAGAGACGTGTCCACAAGCATATTGTAACCTCAGTTTATGTGATTGTATTGCAGTTTTACAGAACTATTCACAGAAGTAAATTCAGCTTTCGTCTTTTTTCTTTTTTCAGTTGGCTGTTCGTAGGACGGCATACTTATCATCCATCCTCTGTGAGGGTTCGTAAGATGACCTGTCCTGCAAGAAGAAGTCCCGGTTCCCACGGTGAACATGGAGACCCCTGTATCTAGGCCTGTGTTATTTAGGGGGTCAGTCCGTGTGTGGTGTCGGTCAGATACGTCTGCTATAAATGTAACAATAAAATATTACGGAAGATTTCCATCGGAAATGTGTTGTACCATCTCCGAGTGCTCTGCGGCCCTCCTCGCCATCTCCATGTCCGCTGCAGCCGCCATCAACAAACATGACCTCTGGGCCACGAGCACCGCCTTGTCACAAGGGCAGAACAAGGAGATCTGGGAGAAAGAAAATGTCATCAAAGCCGGAATCTGTACCAGTTCCCAACCCTCTCCCGTCCCCAGTGTACCTTGTATGAAAGAAGAAAGCAATCTCTCATCAACAGGGGGCACTCCTGAGCACCGACAGCCACATTCCATGCTGTTGGCATGACAGAGACATCCATATATTAGTACTGGCGGTACAATTCTCATGGATTCTATGATGTCGGGGGGTTAAAGAGGACCTGTGCTTCATGGAAAGTCAAAGTGTTGCCTAACAGCAACTGCTGGGACCTTCATTATCCAGGAAAGCCTCTTCAGGGCCCCTCTCTGATTTGGTTTCACTTTGTGACTTCCAGGCCAAGCCTTACCTGTCGGCATTCCAGCGTCCAATGGGGATGCCTCGAAGTGGCCAGTAATAGCAGGTGAGGGGCACTCGATTCCACTAAATATCCGAGGCCATGAGGTAGCATGCACCGTGTGGTGCTGATATGTCAACCCAGGTGCTGAGTCCAAAAAGGTATTCATTCCATGAAAGCAGCCAACGCTGAGATTTAAAATCGTGCGATTTGTGTGCAACTTCAGTGCGATTTCTGAAAACTTTATTACAACTTGTGAAGATTTTCAATGATTTCTTGTGACTTGTGGACACTTTCCCCCCCTTCCAGTCCGGACACTTTCCCCGCCTTCCTGTCTGGACACTTTCCCCCCCTTCCTGTCTGGACACTTTCCCCGAGTTCCAGTCCGGACACTTTCCCCCCCTTCCTGTCTGGACACTTTCCCCCCCTTCCAGTCCGGACACTTTCCCCCCCTTCCAGTCCGGACACTTTCCCCGAGTTCCAGTCCGGACACTTTCCCCCCCTTCCAGTCCGGACACTTTCCCCCCCTTCCAGTCCGGACACTTTCCCCCCCTTCCAGTCCGGACACTTTCCCCCCCTTCCAGTCCGGACACTTTCCCCGCCTTCCAGTCCGGACACTTTCCCCCCCTTCCAGTCTGGACACTTTCCCCCCCTTCCAGTCCGGACACTTTCCCCCCCCTTCCAGTCCGGACACTTTCCCCCCCTTCCAGTCCGGACACTTTCCCCCCCTTCCAGTCCGGACACTTTCCCCCCCTTCCAGTCCGGACACTTTCCCCCCCTTCCAGTCCGGACACTTTCCCCCCCTTCCTGTCTGGACACTTTCCCCGAGTTCCAGTCCGGACGCTTTCCCCCCCTTCCTGTCTGGACGCTTTCCCCCCCTTCCAGTCCGGACGCTTTCCCCCCCTTCCAGTCCGGACGCTTTCCCCCCCTTCCAGTCCGGACGCTTTCCCCCCCTTCCAGTCCGGACGCTTTCACCCCCTTCCAGTCCGGACGCTTTCCCCCCCTTCCAGTCCGGACGCTTTCCCCCCTTCCAGTCCGGACGCTTTCACCCCCTTCCAGTCCGGACGCTTTCCCCCCCTTCCAGTCCGGACGCTTTCCCCCCTTCCAGTCCGGACACTTTCCCCCCTTCCAGTCCGGACACTTTCCCCCCCTTCCAGTCCGGACACTTTCCCCGCCTTCCAGTCCGGACACTTTCACCTCCTTCCAGTCCGGACACTTTCCCCCCTTCCAGTCCGGACACTTTCCCCCCCTTCCAGTCCGGACACTTTCCCCCCCTTCCAGTCCGGACACTTTCCCCCCCTTCCAGTCCGGACACTTTCACCCCCTTCCAGTCCGGACACTTTCCCCCCCTTCCAGTCCGGACACTTTCCCCCCCTTCCAGTCCGGACACTTTCCCCCCCTTCCAGTCCGGACACTTTCCCCCCCTTCCAGTCCGGACACTTTCCCCCCTTCCAGTCCGGACACTTTCCCCGAGTTCCAGTCCGGACACTTTCACCCCCTTCCAGTCCGGACACTCCCCCCCCTTCCAGTCCGGACACTTTCCCCCCCTTCCTGTCCGGACGCTTTCCCCCCCTTCCTGTCCCGGACACTTTCCCCCCCTTCCAGTCCGGACACTTTCCCCCCTTCCTGTCCAGACGCTTTCCCCCCCTTCCGGTCCAGACACTTTCCCCCCCTTCCAGTCCGGACACTTCCCTCCCCCCCCTTCCAGTCCGGACACTTCCCTCCCCCCCCTTCCAGTCCGGACACTTTCCAGCTTTCAGCGCTATCACACTTTGAATGACAATTGCGCGGTCATGCAACACTGTACCCATATGAATTTTTTAGCATTTTTTTGAGACAGATAAAGATTTATTTTGGTGGTATTTATTCACCGCTGGGATTTTTATTTTTTTTGCTATGTAAATGAAAAAGTCCAAAAAATTTGGAAAAAAAAGTGTTTTTCTTATACAATTTTGCCAATAAATAATATTTCATCATAAATCTCGGCCAAAATGTATTCCGTTATCTTTTTAGTAAAAAAAAAAAACCCAAATTAGTTTATAACCAAAAATTATAATTTAAAATTTTTTACATTTTTATTTTATTTTTTTTAATTATTATTTATGTTTTTTTCTACATACTGTCACCCTAGCAGTGTGGGGTCACCATGGTGACACTGTACTACTTGTGGGGGGTGATGAAGATTTTTTTTTTTTTTTACACTGATTGCTTTTATACCCATAAAGGCTGTAAGAGGAATCATTTCTCCTTCTCTCTGGCTGCATTCCTGCAGCCATTGAGAAATACTGTGTGAGCTGCGATTGGTCACAGCGTGTCACATGGTACAAGGCTGTTGTGAATAGCCCTGTACCATGTGATCTCGGTGATCATTCACAGATTTCACACGTAGTAAGCAATGATGTCACAAGTGCCATCTTGCTTACTACTCTGCATGTGATCACTGATTGGCCAATCAGTGATCACATGATCGGGAGCTCACACAGAGGTCCCGTACGACGTTCGGCGTTCCACTGTGTCCTGCACTGCCACCGTCTGGTCGTTTATATACAGCGGCCGGACGGGAAGGGGTTAAAGAGTCAACATTACTCCAGCCAACGCGTTTCAGGAACTCTGCTATCCCTTCATCAGGGCCCGATAAGTGATCAGCGGGACTCTGGGAATTGGGTCAAATCAACAATTTTCTGGTAAAAATAATAGCCAAGTCCGGTTCCTCAGCACCCCGTTGTGGCAGCCAATCGTTGATCTCTAATAGCTCACCAGCCCTGATGAAGGGGGCACCTAAAATACATATACAAGCCATAACGTATGTGAGATCGAACCGCGCCAATCCCCCATGACGTCACAGAGCTGCCAGGATACAGGAGGAGATCGTCTCCTAAAAGGCGAATGCAAATGGATCCTGCGCTAGGGGAACCCTTAAAACTTTGTGAGCACCATAGAGACCTTCACACCTCTGAAAAGCGATCAAAAATGTCAAATAAAACACTGTAATAGTTAAACTGAATAAGTGCATACATACGCCCTATGAAGACCCTCACCCCTCTGAAGGGCGATCAGAATTTGAGTGAGTACAGTAACCATTAATACGTGATATGTGGTCAAATTAACCTACAATATCATGCATCATCTATGAGCCCTATGAAGACCCTCACACCTCTGAAGAGTGATCGAGGTTGAGGATAGGTCGTATCTCAAGGAAACACGCCCCTCATGGTGCAATTGGAGCATAAAACGTCTTTATTTGTACAAATAGGATCCTACGTACAAGCTGTAGAAAGATTAAAAGCCATTCACATGAACCGTATCCAAGATGGCCGACATTGAGATGTCACCTATACTCAACCTCCATCACTCTTCAGAGGGGTGAGGGTCTTCATAGGGCATATATATGCACTTATTTAGTTTAACTAGGAGAGTGTTTTATTTTCAATTTTTGATCGCCCTTCAGAGGTGTGAGGGTCTTCATAGGGCTCATAGATGATGCATGATATTGTAGGTTAATTTATGATTACTGTACTCACTCAATTTATTTATTTTTTTTAATTATGATCACCCTTCAGAGGGGTGAGGGTCTTCATAGGGCGTATGTATGTATTTATTTACTTTAACTATTACAGTGTTTTATTTAACATTTTTGATCGCTTTTCAGAGGGGTGAGGGTCTTCATAGGGTGTATATGCACTTATTTAGTTGAACTATTAGTGTTTTGTTTTCAATTTTTGATCGCTTTTCAGAGGGGTGAGGGTCTTCATAGGGTGTATGTATGTACTTATTTACTTTAACTATTACAGTGTTTTATTTAAAATTTTTGATCGCTTTTCAGAGGGGTGAGGGTCTTCATAGGGCGTATGTATGCTCTTATTTAGTTAAAATTCCAGTGTTTTATTTTCAATTTTTGATCGCTTTTTAGAGGGTTGAGGGTCTTCATAGGGAGTATGTATGCACTTATTTAGTTTAACTATTAGTGTTTTATTTTCGATTTTTGATCGCCCTTCAGAGGTGTGAGGGTCTTCATAGGGCTCATAGATGATGCATGATATTGTAGGTTAATTTATGATTACTGTACTCACTCAATTTATTTATTTTTTTTAATTATGATCACCCTTCAGAGGGGTGAGGGTCTTCATAGGGTGTATGTATGTACTTATTTACTTTAACTATTACAGTGTTTTATTTAAAATTTTTGATCGCTTTTCAGAGGGGTGAGGGTCTTCATAGGGTGTATATGCACTTATTTAGTTGAACTATTAGTGTTTTGTTTTCAATTTTTGATCGCTTTTCAGAGGGGTGAGGGTCTTCATAGGGCGCATGTATGCTCTTATTTAGTTAAAATACCAGTGTTTTATTTTCAATTTTTGATCGCTTTTCAGAGGGGTGAGGGTCTTCATAGGGTGTATGTATGTACTTATTTACTTTAACTATTACAGTGTTTTATTTAAAATTTTTGATCGCTTTTTAGAGGGTTGAGGGTCTTCATAGGGCGTATGTATGCACTTATTTAGTTGAACTATTAGTGTTTTATTTTCGATTTTTGATCGCCCTTCAGAGGTGTGAGGGTCTTCATAGGGCTCACAGATGATGCATGATATTGTAGGTTAATGTGACCACCTATCACGTATTTATGATTACTGTACTCGCTCAATTCAATTTTTTTTCAAATTTTGATCACCCTTCAGAGGGATGAGGGTCTTCATAGGGCGTATGTATGCACGTATTTAGTCATCAAGTCATGGAAAGGCCTATGTGGAGAAAAAAGTGCCCCTAAATCAGAGAGGAGCACAGAGGGGCCCCCCGACTGTTGCCTTTAATAGCAGGCAGCTTGCGATGTTGGCTCCAAGACGACGGGCCATCTTCCTGGCCCAGGGGCCCCATTCTCACCAACTTTCCGGAACCAATGAGCTTCGCTGATTCGTTTTTCCGGCAGCCCCGTCCAGGCCAGATGCTCGGCAAGCTTCTCGTGAGCTGAGGAAAGAGAGACGCAAATATTAGAACATTTCTGACTCCGATACATCGGACGCCAAAACCTGCAAATCCTCCCATTCGCTGCACAGATCACAACTCCCATCATTTATTGGGGGGGAAAGTTAGATTTGTAGTCAGGTATTTATTATCTCTGACCCCATTGGTTGTTTTTCGGCTCACTTCCTGTCCTGGTGACAAGAAATGTGCAGCGAGAAGAGAATTCAGAACTGAAGCGCTGGGCCTGAGGTGATTGTAGCCGAATGTTCAAATCCTCTCTTTTATTATTTCTTCTTTAATGGCTGAACTGGATGGACTAATGCCGGCCACACATGGGTCACAATTCCACCGTTTTTTCGTCCAAAAAGGGGTAAATGACAGTTGGGCTTGGAAGAGGCAGTCTGGACTCTGCTTTCAGACAGAATTGAGGAGTGTGAAGCATTTTCCCTCCCGTGTGCGGCTAGTTAGTTCCCAGCTGTGCTGACATGGAGCCGCCACCAGGGGAAAGGGAACATTGGATGACAGATACTGGCCGCAATCTTCCTTTCCCAATTCCCTCCCCCATGTCATCCCAAATCCCCCCCCCCCCCGTATCATCCCAATTCCCTCCCCCATGTCATCCCAAATCCCCCCCCCCCGTATCATCCCAATTCCCTCCCCCATGTCATCCCAATTCCCTCCCCCCCCCCCCCCATGTCATCCCAATTCCCTCCCCCATGTCATCCCAAATCCCCCCCCCGTATCATCCCAATTCCCTCCCCCATGTCATCCCAAATCCCCCCCCCCCCCGTATCATCCCAATTCCCTCCCCCATGTCATCCCAAATCCCCCCCCCCCCCCGTATCATCCCAATTCCCTCCCCCGTGTCATCCCAATTCCCTACCCCGTGTCATCCCAATTCCCTACCCCGTGTCATCCCAATTCCCTCCCCCGTGTCATCCCAATTCCCTCCCCCATGTCATCCCAAATCCCCCCCCCCGTATCATCCCAATTCCCTCCCCCATGTCATCCCAAATCCCCCCCCCGTATCATCCCAATTCCCTCCCCCATGTCATCCCAAATCCCCCCCCCCCCCCGTATCATCCCAATTCCCTACCCCGTGTCATCCCAAATCCCCCCCCCCCCCGTATCATCCCAATTCCCTCCCCCATGTCATCCCAAATCCCCCCCCCCCCCGTATCATCCCAATTCCCTCCCCCGTGTCATCCCAATTCCCTCCCCCGTGTCATCCCAATTCCCCCCCCCCGTATCATCCCAATTCCCTACCCCGTGTCATCCCAATTCCCTCCCCCGTGTCATCCCAAATCCCCCCCCCCCGTATCATCCCAATTCCTTACCCCGTGTCATCCCAATTCCCTCCCCTGTGTCATCCCAATTCCCACCCCCCCCCATGTCATCCCAATTCCCCCCCTCGTGTCATCCCAATCCCCCCCCCCGGTCTCATCCCAATTCCCAACCCCATGTCATCCCAACACACCCCCCCCCCCGTGTCATCCCAATTCCCACCTCCCCCCATGTCATCCCAATTCCCTCCCCCGTGTCATCCCAATTCCCTCCCCCATGTCATCTCAATTCCCACCTCCCCCCGTGTCATCCCAATTCCCACCCCCCCTTGTCATCCCAATTCCCTCCCCCCCCCGTCATCCCAATTCCCTCCCCCCCCCGTCATCCCAATTCCCTCCCCGTGTCATCCCAATTCCCTCCCCCCCCCGTGTCAACCCAATTCCCCCCCCCCCCCCGTCATCCCAATTCCCTCCCCCCGTGTCATCCCAATTCCCCCCCCCCTTGTCATCCCAATTCCCCCCCCCTTGTCATCCCAATACCCCCCCCTTGTCATCCCAATTCCCCCCCCCCCCCCCCGGTCATCCCAATTCCCACCTCCCCCCCCGTGTCATCCCAATTCCCTCCCCCGTGTCATCTCAATTCCCTCCACCCCCATGTCATCCCAACACCCCCCGTGTCATCCCAATTCCCCCCCCCCTCCCATGTCATCCCAACTCCCACCTCTCCCCCCCCCCCCGTGTCATCCCAATTCCCCCCCCGTCTCATCCCAATTCCCCCCCCATGTCATCCCAACACCCCCCCCCCGCGTGTCATCCCAATTCCCTCCCCCGTGTCATCCCAATTCCCTCCCCCGTGTCATCTCAATTCCCACCCCACGAGTCATCCCAATTCCCTCCCCCCCCCCGTGTCATCCCAATTCCCCCCCCCCCTGTCATCCCAATTCCCCCCCCCGTCATCCCAATTCCCTCCCCCCCCGTGTCATCCCAATTCCCCCCCCCCCCGCGTGTCATCCCAATTCCCACCTCCCCCCGTGTCATCCCAATTCCCTCCCCCCCCCCGTGTCATCCCAATTCCCCCCCCCCCCTGTCATCCCAATTCCCCCCCCCCGTCATCCCAATTCCCTCCCCCCCCGTGTCATCCCAATTCCCCCCCCCCCGTGTCATCCCAATTCCCACCCCACGTGTCATCCCAATTTCCTCCCCCCCCCTGTCATCCCAATTCCCTTCCCCCCCGTCATCCCAATTCCCTCCCCCCCCCGTCATCCCAATTCCCTCCACCCCCATGTCATCCCAACACCCCCCGTGTCATCCCAATTCCCCCCCCCGTGTCATCCCAACTCCCACCTCTCCCCCCCCCCCCCCCCGTGTCATCCCAATTCCCTCCCCGTGTCATCTCAACTCCCACCCCACGTGTCAACCCAATTCCCCCCCGTGTCATCCCAATTCCCCCCCCCCCTTGTCATCCCAATTCCCCCCCCCTTGTCATCCCAATACCCCCCCCTTGTCATCCCAATTCCCCCCCCCCCCCCGGTCATCCCAATTCCCACCTCCCCCCCGTGTCATCCCAATTCCCCCCCCCCGTGTCATCCCAATTCCCCCCCCTGTCATCCCAATTCCCTCCCCCTGTCATCCCAATTCCCCCCCCCCGTCATCCCAATTCCCTCCACCCCCATGTCATCCCAACTCCCACCTCTCCCCCCCCCCCGTCTCATCCCAATTCCCCCCCCATGTCATCCCAACACCCCCCCCCCCCCGCGTGTCATCCCAATTCCCACCCTCCCCCGTGTCATCCCAATTCCCCCCCCCCCGTGTCATCCCAATTCCCCCCCCCCCCGTGTCATCCCAATTCCCCCCCCCCCGTCATCCCAATTCCCCCCCCCCGTCATCCCAATTCCCCCCCCCCGTGTCATCCCAATTCCCTCCCCCGTGTCATCCCAATTCCCCCCCCCCCGTCATCTCAATTCCCTCCCCCCCGTCATCCCAATTCCCCCCCCCCCCGTGTCATCCCAACTCCCACCTCCCCCCCCCCCGTGTCAACCCAATTCCCCCGCCCCCCCCCGTCATCCCAATTCCCCCCCGTGTCATCCCAATTCCCCCCCCCCCTTGTCATCCCAATTCCCCCCCCCCTTGTCATCCCAATACCCCCCCCCTTGTCATCCCAATTCCCCCCCCCCCCCCGGTCATCCCAATTCCCACCTCCCCCCCGTGTCATCCCAATTCCCTCCCCCCTGTCATCTCAATTTACCAACCCACGTGTCATCCCAATTCCCCCCCCCCCGTGTCATCCCAATTCCCCCCCGTCATCCCAATTCCCCCCCCCGTGTCATCCCAATTCCCCCCCTGTCATCCCAATTCCCCCCCCCTGTCATCCCAATTCCCCCCCCCCCGTCATCCCAATTCCCTCCACCCCCATGTCATCCCAACTCCCACCTCTCCCCCCCCCCCCCCGTGTCATCCCAATTCCCCCCCCGTCTCATCTCAATTCCCACCCCACGAGTCATCCCAATTCCCCCCCCCCCCCCGTGTCATCCCAATTCCCCCCCCCCCCCCGTGTCATCCCAATTCCCCCCCCCTGTCATCCCAATTCCCCCCCCCCGTCATCCCAATTCCCTCCCCCCCCGTGTCATCCCAATTCCCCCCCCCATGTCATCCCAATTCCCACCCCACGTGTCATCCCAATTCCCTTCCCCCCGTCATCCCAATTCCCTCCCCCCCCGTCATCCCAATTCCCTCCACCCCCATGTCATCCCAACACCCCCCGTGTCATCCCAATTCCCCCCCCCCCCCGTGTCATCCCAACTCCCACCTCTCCCCCCCCCCCCGTGTCATCCCAATTCCCTTCCCCCCGTCATCCCAATTCCCTCCCCCCCGTCATCCCAATTCCCCCCCCCCGTCATCCCAATTCCCCCCCCCCTTGTCATCCCAATTCCCCCCCCCTTGTCATCCCAATACCCCCACCCCCCTTGTCATCCCAATTCCCCCCCCCCGTCATCCCAATTCCCTCCCCCCCCCCGTCATCCCAATTCCCTCCACCCCCATGTCATCCCAACACCCCCCGTGTCATCCCAATTCCCCCCCCCCCTCCCGTGTCATCCCAACTCCCACCTCTCCCCCCCCCCCCGTCTCATCCCAATCCCCCCCCCATGTCATCCCAACACCCCCCCCCCCCGCGTGTCATCCCAATTCCCACCTCCCCCCCCGTGTCATCCCAATTCCCTCCCCCGTGTCATCCCAATTCCCCCCCCCCTGTCATCCCAATTCCCCCCCCCCGTCATCCCAATTCCCTCCCCCCTTGTCATCCCAATTTCCCCCCCCCCCCGTGTCATCCCAATTCCCTCCCCCGTGTCATCTCAATTTACCACCCCACATGTCATCCCAATTCCCCCCCCCCCACCCACCGTCATCCCAATTCCCCCCCCCCCCGTCATCCCAATTCCCACCTCCCCCCCCGTGTCATCCCAATTTCCTCCCCCCCCGTCATCCCAATTCCCTCCCCCCCGTGTCATCCCAATTCCCTCCCACGTGTCATCCCAATTTCCTCCCCCCCCCCGTCATCCCAATTTCCCCCCCCCCCCCGTCATCCCAATTCCCCCCCCCCCCCCGTCATCCCAATTTCCTCCCCCCCGTGTCATCCCAATTCCCTCCCCCCCCCCGTGTCATCCCAATTCCCCCCCCCCGCCATCCCAACACCCCCCCGTGTCATCCCAATTCCCACCCCCCATGTCATCCCAATTCCCTCCCCCCCCCCCCCCCCCGTGTCATCCCAATTCCCACCCCACGTGTCATCCCAAATCCCTGCTGTGTCATCCAAATACACCCCCCCCCCTCGTTTGGGTGCAGCGTTGCATGACCGCTCAATTCTCAGTTAAAATTACTTGAGCGCTGTATCACAAAACACGGCCTGGTCAGGAAGGGGGGGGGGGGGGGGACAAGTAGAATATAACTTGCTTATTTTCTTTCGAGAATCGGAAATTGTGTGCGTTTTGCAATCTGATGGCGCCACCATTGATTTCGAAATTCAACCAACCGAGCCGTCAATTTCACCTCAAAGAATTTTCTTTTCTTTCCTGGTCACACTCATTTCTTTTTCGTTTATATTTCCTTCACGATTCTATCATCACTGATTAGAAATTCGTTTGTTTTTTAAAAAATTTCCAACATGGCCGATCACTCAAATTTGGATGGTCACACGAAAATCGTCTGTTTCTGTGACCCGCTAAAGGTGCGAAATTCGAACATAAATTCTAGGAAAAGAGTTTCAAAAGAACATTGTTTGGGAATTGGACCCGCGTGTGGCCGGCTTCAGTAACAGACCCTAAAGGGTTAATCACTGCTAAAGGGATGCCACATCTGCAGCTTCCAACCAGCCAAGGGCCATGAAGGCAGCAGGTGGCTACTGAACCAAAACTTGTCCTGCCCCAAAACAGGACCCCATGAGAAGGTTTTGTTAGGAAGAGCAACAAAAAGGTAGGAATCTGTATCTGAATAACAAGTAGTCATCCCTAAGCCACTCCTCTGCCTTCTCTGGGAATGCTGGCTCTTGTAGTCATCCCCAGGCGGCTCCTCTACCTTCTCTTGTAGTCATCCCCAGGCGGCTCCTCTGCCTTCTCTGGGAATGCTGGCTCTTCTAGTCATCCCCAGGCGGCTCCTCTACCTTCTCTGGTAGTCATCCCCAGGCGGCTCCTCTGCCTTCTCTGGAAATGCTGGCTCTTGTAGTCATCCCCAGGCGGCTCCTCTACCTTCTCTGGTAGTCATCCCCTGGCGGCTCCTCTACCTTCTTTGGGAATGCTGGCTCTTGTAGTCATCCCCAGGCGGCTCCTCTGCCTTCTCTGGGAATGCTGGCTCTTGTAGTCACCCCCAGGCGGCTCTTCTACCTTCTCTTGTAGTCATCCCCAGGCGGCTCCTCTGCCTTCTCTGGGAATGCTGGCTCTTGTAGTCGTCACCAGGCGGCTCCTCTACCTTCTGTGGGAATGCCAGCTCTGGTAGTCACCTCCAGGTGGCTCCTCTGCCAGGAATGCTGGCTCTGGTAGTCACCCCAGGCGGCTCCTCTGCCTTCTCTGGGAATGCCGGCTCTGGTAGTCACCTCCAGGTGGCTCCTCTGCCAGGAATGCTGGCTCTGGTAGTCACCCCAGGCGGCTCCTCTGCCAGGAATGCTGGCTCTGGTAGTCACCCCCAGGCGGCTCCTCTGCCTTTCCTGGGAATGCCGGCTCTGGTAGTCCCCCCACAGGCAGCTCCTCTACCTCCTCTGGGAATTCCGGCTCTGGTAGTCACCCCCAGGTGGCTCCTCTACCTGCTCTGGGAATTCCGGCTCTGGTAGTCACCCCCAGGCGGCTCCTCTACCTGCTCTGGGAAATCCGGCTCTAGTAGTTACCCCCAGGCGGCTCCTCTACCTGCTCTGGGAATGCCGGAAAAATGAGGAATGCTGAGGCTGCAGGTAGGCCCACATTTATGAGTTAGGTCCTGGAAGCATGGCGGGGGTTAGGTCCTGGAAGCATGGGCAGGGGGGGGGGGCGCACACCCGAGCTGCGCTGACACGGAGGGGGCGCACACCCGAGCTGCGCTGACACGGAGGGGGCGCACACCCGAGCTGCGCTGACACGGAGGGGGCGCACACCCGAGCTGCGCTGACACGGAGGGGGCGCACACCCGAGCTGCGCTGACACGGAGAGGGGGCGCACACCCGAGCTGCGCTGACACGGAGAGGGGGCGCACACCCGAGCTGCGCTGACACAAAGGGGGGGGCGCGTACCCAAGCTTTGCTGACACGGAGGGGGGGCGCGCACCCGAGCTGCGCTGACACGAAGGGGGGGGGCGCGTACCCAAGCTTTGCTGATACGGAGAAGCTGCCGGCCCAATAGCCAGATTTTTGATTTACACTGACACCATAACATTGGGTGTCATCAACAATACGGAAGAATCATTGTCAGAAGTTCTAATCCCCCCCCCCTGTACAAATAATGTGTCTGTGTCCATTGTAGAGATTCACCATCACTTCCTGTGAGAAGTGAGAGGAAATTTCTCTAATAAAGCCATAGACAGCAATAAAAGCCTAACCCTTCCCGGCTCTTACCAATACGGGAATATGGTGGGGGGGACTGCAGGGGTTTAGAGAAAGAAAAGCAGAGCTGACCGTACCTGTATTTAAATATAACATCAAAGTCTCGGTGTCATGGACTCTGGGGAGATAGAAAAGATTTGCACCGTTAAACATTACCAAGAGCAATCCAACCACCAAGCAAGTACCGGGGTAATGGGATGAACTGACCACACCACCGAAACATGGCTTTAGACTGAACTCCGGGGTCAGGAGATACTGTCCAAATCCCTTGGTCATGTGACTTCTTCCTGAACCTGAGTGATTTGCGAATGTCTTCCAGATCTGTGCAGCGATCCAGTGTGGGACCTCCTGAAGTAAAGACCACTCACTGCTGCTCTCTCCTTGTGCAGGGGGACTGGTCTTGTCTCCGCCCCCTCCTGGAGTTTTCTGCAGGGAGCCTGCTGTGGGTGGAGCCTGCTGGGTCCTTCCCAGAGATCTACTATTTCTCCTTGTGCAGAGGGACTGATCTTGTCTCCGCCCCCTCCTGGAGTTTTCTGCAGGGAGCCTGCCGTGGGGGGAGCCTGCTGGGTCCCTCCCACAGCTTGCTCTCTCTCCTTGTGCAGAGGGACTGATCTTGTCTCCGCCCCCTCCTGGAGTTTTCTGCAGGGAGCTTGCTGTGGGTGGAGCCTGCTGGGTCCCTCCCACAGCTTGCTCTCTCTCCTTAAGCAGGGGGACTAGTCTTGTCTCCGCTCCCTCCTGTAGTTTTCTGCAGGGAGCCTGCAGTGGGTGGAGCCTGCTGGGTCCTTCCCAGAGATCTACTCTCTCTCCTTGTGTAGAGGGACTGATCTTGTCTCCGCCCCCTTCCTGTAGTTTTCTGCAGAAAGCCTGCTGGGTCCCTCCCACAGCTTGTTTTCTCTCCTTGTGCAGGGAGACTGGTCTTGTCTCCGCCCCCTCCTGTGGTTTTCTGAAGGCAGTCTGCCATGGGTGGAGCCTGTTGGGTCCCTCCCACAGTTCTGCTCTCCCTCTTTGTACACGGGGACTGGTCTTGTCTCCTTCTCCTTCTGTAGGTTTTTTTTGTAGTAGGAGGGGCCTGTTGGGTCTCTCCCACAGCTCTGCTCTCCCTCTTTGTGCAGGGGGGACTGGTATTGTCTCCTCCCCCTTCTGTAGGTTTTTTTGTAGTGGGTGGGGCCTGTTGGGTCCCTTCCACAACTCTGCTCTCCCTCTTTGTGCAGGGGGACTGGTCTTGCCTCCTCCCCCTTCTGTAGGTTTTTTTTTGTAGTGGGAGGGGCCTGTTGGGTCCCTCCCACAGCTCTGCTCTCCCTCTTTGTGCAGGGGGAGGACTAGTCTTGTCTCCACCCCCTCCTGTAGTTTTCGTCAGGCAGCCTGCTGTAGGTGGAGCCTGCTGGGGCCCTTCCACAGTTCGGCTCTCTCTGCAGGGTGACTGGTCTTGTCTACCCCCCATCCTGTAGGTTTTTTGGGGGGTTTTTTTTGTAGTGGGTGGGGCCTGTGGGGTCCCTCCCACAGCTCCGGTCTCTTTTACAAAGTGATATCTGGGATTGCAAATGCATCTGGTGCACACAAAGTGGATTTATACCCTGTGGGACTAATGAGGAGTAGATTGAAATGAACGTTTTTGTGCCAGAAGTTCAGCTTTATGTCGATTCTGCAATACGGTTGCAATGATATTTGCGATTTTTGCTTGTAAATGCTTTAAAATACTTTTTTTTTCTATCATTAAAGATTCTCCTTCAGTGCTCAGAGCTATCAGAGCTCAATAATAGCCACACCCCCCTCGGAACAGCTGTCCTCCTACAGATGAAGAAAGGGGGCGTTGACAGACCAGTTCTGTTACTGAGTGCTGATTGCTGAGTGCACTAGGTCTACCTCTGGGGCTTATAGGACGGTATATTCACATTTGGTGTAACAGGTAAGACTCTGCAAATGGAGAATGTTGAACAGAGATTCTCCTGTATTACCTCTTGGCTTGGTCTTCAGGTTCCTCCTTCAGTGTCAAGCGCACCAAACACCTAACAATACAAGAACCACACACCGAATAAAAACGATGATCGCTGCCAACGACGATAATCCCACGGATCTCACAATCTATTTTGGAGGAAACTTCAGATGCATTTAACTGACCCTGAATGGACAAGTTTGAATGGGGCGCCATTCAAAGCCTGCCTTGCGTTTTCTTTGATTGGACAAGGTGGAGAGCATGCCGTCATCACCCTGCCTCTCCACCTCATCCAATCAGAGAAGGCTCTGCATTTATTGAGAATAGACATGTGAGGTTCGTTTCGAATTGAAATCGGGACGAATTATTTGTTATTCGGATGTAACCGAATTTCCGACTTAAAACAGTAACTAATTTAAATTAATCCAAAATAACGAAACAAAATTACGTCCGAAATTCAAATCGAATGCTAAATTGAATTTGAAAACAAGAATAGAATAAGACAGAATAGAAAATAAAGGAATAAAATAGAAAAGAAAATAATACAATAGAAAAGAATAGAACGGAAAAAATACAGTAAAACGGAATAGAATAGAAAATAATACAGTAGAAGATAGTGGGAGGTGAGCCAGACTAGACAGAGGAGGATCAGCAAACCAGAGGATCAGCAGAGCTGGGGGTTACTACTGAGCGGGGGATTATCAGAGCTGGGGGTTACTACTGAGCGGGGGATTATCAGAGCTGGGGGTTACTACTGAATGGGGGGGATCAGCAGAGCTGGGGGTTACTACTGAGCGGGGGATTATCAGAGCTGGGGGGTTACTACTGAATGGGGGGATCAGCAGAGCTGGGGGTTACTACTGAGCGGGGGATTATCAGAGCTGGGGGTTACTACTGAGCAGAGATCAGCAAAGCTGGGGGTTACTACTGAGCGGGGGATTATCAGGGCTGGGGGTTACTACTGAGCAGAGATCAGCAGAGCTGGGGGGTTACTACTGAGCGGGGGATTATCAGAGCTGGGGGTTACTACTGAGCAGAGATCAGCAGAGCTGGGGGTTACTAATGAACGGGGGATCAGCAGAGCTGGGGGTTACTAGTGAGCGTGGAATCAGCAGAGCTGGGGGGTTACTAATGAACGGGGGATCAGCAGAGCTAGAGGTTACTAATGAACGGGGGATCCGCAGAGCTGGGGGTTACTACCGAGCGAGGGATCAGCAGAGCTGGGGGTTACTACCGAGCGAGGGATCAGCAGAGCTGGGGGTTACTACCGAGCGAGGGATCAGCAGAGCTGGGGGTTACTACCGAGCGAGGGATCAGCAGAGCTGGGGGTTACTACCGAGCGAGGGATCAGCAGAGCTGGGGGTTGTTGCTGAGCGGGGAATCTGGTGAACAAGGGCACTAATAAGCTGGGGATCTGCTGAGTGGAGGTACTACTGAGCTGGGATTTTATTGCGCCCCTTTAAAAAAAAATCAAAAATTCATTAAAGCTTCAGAAAAGCGTCACAAACACAAAAAAGCCCGTTGAAGCTGTAGGCGTTCTGATGTGTGTTAAAGGCGAAGCGAGTGTAAATGGGCCCCAATTCCCTGACTGCGGCTGCAATGCTAGTAATGCGATTCCAATATTGGCGCATTGATTGATTGATTGATTAAGGTGGAGTATGGCTTTAATTGAAGCAGAGGTGTAGTAAAGATTACCTGAGTGAGGCGAACACTTGTTGTGTGTCCAGCGATCGTTCAGCCAACCATTCCAGAGCTTTCACAGCTACTTTCTGTAGATTGTTCTGCAGATATAAAACCGAATCGGTAATCTCCTGCACTGTCTGACCAATAATAGATCGACCCCAGAAACTCCGGCATGTGGCTGCGGCACGCTGGTGAAGGGACCGGAACCAGCGCTCCAGCGACTTTTAGACGGGACAAATGTATACTTTCTATTTACAGTAAGGGCCGGTTCACACTATAGAAACGTAGTCAGGTTCCGGATGCATTCTGCATGCGTGTTTTTGGCGTGTTCCGGTGCATTTTTTAATGCGTTCCAGTTCATTTTTCCCCTCCTTTTTTTTTTTTTCTTCAATTCAAAGAGATGTGCATTTTGATGCGTTTTACCCCATTCCAGTACAGTTCTGAGCAGAAAAAATGCCGCTTGTTCTACTTTTTTTTTTTTTCTGCATTCGGAACGCACCGGAACTGCAAGAGCTGAAGTGAACTATGACAACTCTATCACCTACTTTCTGTGCGTTTTGGATGCAGAAAAAAAGCAACTGAAACGCATGCTGTGTGAAAAAAATGTTTTTTCTTCGTTTCTGTTATAAAAATTTTGCAAATTAAGTAATTTTTCTTATTCACTTGTGTGTGCTGGTGAGACTGCGCTGATGGACACTGATAGGCTGCACTGATGGACACTGATAGGCTGCACTGATGGACACTGATAGGCTGCGCTGATGGACACTGATAGGCTGCGCTGATGGACACTGATAGGCTGCGCTGATGGACACTGATAGGCTGCGCTGATGGACACTGATAGGCTGCGCTGATGGACACTGATGAGGCTGCGCTGATGGACACGGATGAGGCTGCGCTGATGGACACTGATGAGGCTGCGCTGATGGACACTGATGAGGCTGCGCTGATGGACACTGATAGGCTGCGCTGATGGACACTGATAGGCTGCGCTGATGGAGACTGAGGAGGCTGCGCTGATGGACACTGAGGAGGCTGCGCTGATGGACACTGATAGGCTGCGCTGATGGACACTGATGAGGCTGCGCTGATGGATACTGATAGGCTGCGCTGATGGACACTGATAGGCTGCGCTGATGGACACTGATAGGCTGCACTGATGGACACTGATGAGGCTGCACTGATGGACACTGATGAGGCTGCAGGTGTGAGAGTGGAAGGGATTACTACAATTTCCCCCCCCCCATGTGATGGAGATGAGGAGCGGAGATTGGGGGGGGTATACAGGTGTGAGAGTGGAAGGGAATGCTACAATTCCCCCCCCCCATGTGATGGAGATGAGGAGCGGAGATTGGGGGGGGGTATACAGGTGTAAGAGTGGAAGGGAATACTACAAATCCCCCCCCCATGTGATGGAGATGAGGAGCGGAGATGGGGGGGGGTATACAAGTGTGAGAGCAGAAGGGAATACTACAAATCCCCCCCCCATGTGATGGAGATGAGGAGCGGAGATTGGGGGGGGGTATACAGGTGTGAGAGCGGAAGGGAATACTACAAATCCCCCCCCCCCCCATGTGATGGAGATGAGGAGCGGAGATTGGGGGGGGGGGAGGTATACAGGTGTGCGAGTGAAGGGAATACTACAAATCCCCCCCCCCCCATGTGATGGAGATGAGGAGCGGAGATTGGGGGGGGGGGAGGTATACAGGTGTGCGAGTGAAGGGAATACTACAAATCCCCCCCCCCCATGTGATGGAGATGAGGAGCGGAGGTGTTTGATGTTTTTGATCTTACCTCCAATGCCAGCTGTGCTGCGGAGCTGAGCAGGTCCGTGGTGGAGTAGTATTGGCCCACAAGGGGTATCCTGCAGTCTATCAGCGCCGCCTTCTCCCCCAGGGCGCAGACCGCACCTAAAGCTGCAACAATCAGTAGAGATCCCAGTCATCCTCCATGCAGTTATTCGTCTGCTTACGTCTCTGTTACACGCCTCGTCTTGTTCTCATAGTGTATGTCCAGCCAGAAGTTTTCTTTACGTTTGATTAGAGCGGGGAAGGAGTAGAGCCCGTTGTACGCACAGCGCCCTCTGTCTGCACGCACAGCGCCCTCTGTCTGCACGCACAGCGCCCTCTGTCTGCACGCACAGCGCCCTCTGTCTGCACGCACAGCGCCCTCTGTCTGCACGCACAGCGCCCTCTGTCTGCACGCACAGCGCCCTCTGTCTGCACGCACAGCGCCCTCTGTCTGCACGCACACTCACTGCGCATGGTGGCAGCAAGCGGCCTATTAAGACCCCAGTCCTGAGCCATCCTGTGCTATACTTCTGTGACTCGTGATTCCGGACCCCCATCTCTGTTCCTGCTCTGGCGTGTTCCCGGACTTTTCTGCGGTTCTCACCTCTGTAGTCGTGGGACAGGCTGCTTCAGTGCCCAGGGCATGGATGGATAACTGCACCCACTGTCCCACATGCTGAGGAATGGGTGTACCACCTTGTGCCCATTCTCAGCCCCCTTTGCTCCGTGTGCACATGCGTGGCCAAGTGCGTGCCTTTAGCAACTAGAAGGTCGTTTCGAATGTGCAATGTTTTCTTGTTGTGGGCACAGAGGGAAGGCAGTACCTGTCAGAGCAGCCCCATGGATGCTAGACACTGATCTGGGGCTTGAGAGTGTTGAGGGGGCGCCTTCCTTAATGCAGTGCCCTGGGCAGCATGCCCCTCCTGCCCACCCCTTGTCCCACCCCGGCCTCCAATGATCCTGGATAGTTAACCAACTATTATTACTTCCTGCCATTCTGTTACTGCCCCGGCCTTAGAGTTAGGGTTAGACTTGGGGGTCCCAGAGGTAGGGCCAGAGTTAGGGTTATGGTCAGAGTTACGGTTATGGTCAGAGTTAGGGTGAGAGTCAGAGTTGGGGTCAGGGTCAGAGTTGGGGTCAGGGATGGGGTTAGGGTTAGAGTTAATTAGGGTCAGTTAGGGTTAGGGTCAGAGTTATGGTTAGAGATGGGGTTAGGGTCAGAGTTAGGATTGGGGTGAGAGTTGGGGTCAAAGTGAGGGTTCAGATTAGAGTTAGGGTGAGAGTTGGGGTCAAAGTTATGGTTTGGGTTACAGCTAGGGTCAGAGTTGGAGTTAGGGTCAGAGTTGGGGTCAGGGTCATAGTTAGGGTCAGGGTCAGAGTCATAGGGTCATAGTTAGGGTTAGGGTCATAGTTAGGGCCAGGGTCAGAGTCATAGGTAGGGTCATAGTTAGGGTCAGGGTCATAGTTAGGGTCATAGTTAGGGTCAGGGTCATAGTTGGGGTCAGGGTCATAGTTGGGGTCAGGGTCATAGTTAGGGTCAGGGTCATAGTTAGGGTCAGGGTCATAGTTAGGGTCATAGTTAGGGTCAGGGTCATAGTTGGGGTCAGGGTCATAGTTAGGGTCAGGGTCATAGTTGGGGTCAGGGTCATAGTTAGGGTCAGGGTCATAGTTAGGGTCATAGTTAGGGTCAGGGTCATAGTTGGGGTCAGGGTCATAGTTAGGGTCAGGGTCATAGTTGGAGTCATAGTTAGGGTCAGGGTCATAGTTAGGGTCAGGGTCATAGTTGGGGTCAGGGTCATAGTTAGGGTCATGGTCATAGTTGGGGTCAGGGTCATAGTTAGGGTCAGGGTCATAGTTGGGGTCATAGTTAGGGTCAGGGTCATAGTTGGGGTCAGGGTCATAGTTGGGGTCAGGGTCATAGTTAGGGTCAGGGTCATAGTTAGGGTCATAGTTAGGGTCAGGGTCATAGTTGGGGTCAGGGTCATAGTTAGGGTCAGGGTCATAGTTGGGGTCATAGTTGGGGTCAGGGTCATAGTTAGGGTCATGGTCATAGTTGGGGTCAGGGTCATAGTTAGGGTCAGGGTCATAGTTGGGGTCATAGTTAGGGTCAGGGTCATAGTTAGGGTCAGGGTCATAGTTAGGGTCAGGGTCATAGTTGGGGTCATAGTTAGGGTCAGGGTCATAGTTAGGGTCAGGGTCATAGTTAGGGTCAGGGTCAGAGTCAGGGTCATAGTTAGGGTTAACTCTATGTCTAAATCTTAACTCTAGCCTATAACCCTAACATGCGACTTTGGTCCCATAAAGGTTCCTGCACTACTTTGAGGCGACTTTGATGTTACTTTACTGGTACCTGAGTAGCATGAATGCAGCATACATAGTGCATGGACCGTTATGTGACCGAAGTCGCATGTTAGTGTTAGGAATAAGTGCTAGTGTTAGACTTTA
Organism: Staurois parvus; assembly: GCF_062004578.1. Lineage (NCBI taxonomy): Eukaryota > Metazoa > Chordata > Amphibia > Anura > Ranidae > Staurois > Staurois parvus. The sequence goes on from NW_028318959.1 coordinate 62,587, forward strand.
GGGTTTTGGTGAACTCTATCTCTAACCCTAATCCTGACCCTTAACCCTAACATGCGACTTTGGTCACATGACGGTTCCTGCACTACTTTGATGCTACTTGAGTGCCAAAGAGTGTAAAGTTGCATCAAAGTCGCACTACATGAACACAACTCTCATACTTTTCTATGAGAAAAAAAAAACATGCAAAACTCAGCAGAGAAGCAGCAAAAACACAACACTTGTGTCTTTGGTGGGGGTCCATTGAAGTCTATCACAAGGGAAATGCAATCTGCTGTGGGGGGAAAAAAGCCCCTGACCCTTTCCAAAAAAAATGCACCGGCTCAAAACGCACGGATGTGAACTAGATCCATAAGAAATCCTGATAAATGGACTGTAGTGTGTTTCTGCAAACTGGAAAACGCACTGCAATCGGCACCAATGTGAACCTGGGGTACAAGAGGTCATTTACCTTCCACCTCGCTGTTTTCGTGGACTGCGATCTTCAGCAGGATGAAATGAGTGAGGATGTTGTCTGGGTCACATTTCTCAGCTGCACTCGCAGCTTCCCTCGCCTGGAATAAAGAGAATTTCTTACAAATACCAGCAACGCTCACCGCTGCGACACGTGCACAGAGGTGAGTGACGGTGAGGATGGGGGCACTTTGATGAAGATTGGGTGTGGAATCAAACAAGAGGGAGAAAGGACGGCGGAATTTGATTGGTCTAACCACTTGCCGACCAGTCATGTACCGGATACGTCACCGTCCTTCACGTGGTTGTACCTGGATGACGCCTGGAGCTGCCGGCATCCTCACGGTGCCGTATTTAGAGCCGACGGCCCGGTTTCTAGTAAAAGCTGCTCCAATGCCATGACAAGAAGCGGGAAGGGAGGTCCCCTCCCCTCCCACCGCCTTTTGCCACTTTACCGGGATCTCCCACCCCATTGGTAGTCCCGGTCAACCCTCGAATGCCATGACAAGCAGCAGGAAGGGATGTCTCCTCCCCTCCTACCGCCTTCTGACACTTTACCGGGATCTCCCTTCTCACCGGTAGTCCCGATCAACCCTCGAATGCCATGACAAGCAGCAGGAAGGGATGTCTCCTCCCCTCCTACCGCCTTCTGCCACTTGACCGGGATCTCCCTTCTCACCGGTAGTCCCGATCAACCCTTGAATGCCATGACAAGCAGTGGGAAGGGATGTCCCCTCCCCTCCCCTCCTACCACTTTACCGGGATCTCCCACCCCACCGGTAGCCCTGATCAACCCTTGAATGCCATGACAAGCAGCGGGAAGGGATGTCCCCTCCCCTCCTACCGCCTTCTGCCACTTTACCAGGATCTCCCTTCTCACCGGTAGTCCCGATCAACCCTTGAATGCTATGACAAGCAGCGTGAAGGGATGTCCCCTCCCCTCCTACCGCCTTCTTCCACTTTACCGGGATCTCCCGTCCCATTGGTAGTCCCGATCAACCCTTGAATGCCATGACAAGCAGCGGGAAGGGATGTCTCCTCCCCTCCTACCGCCTTCTTCCACTTTACCGGGATCTCCCGTCCCATTGGTAGTCCCGATCAACCCTTGAATGCCATGACAAGCAGCGGGAAGGGAGATCCCCTCCCCTCCCATCGCCTTCTTCCACTTTACCGGGATCTCCCGTCCCACCGGTAGTCCCGATCAACCAGCTGGAACTACCGACCGACCAAATCGGTTCGGCTCTGTTGATAGTAAACTGGAAGCAATGACCTGACATTTCCAGTTTACTCGGGAATACACGGCGCCATTTTTAAAAAATAAAAGCATTCAGCCGCACTGATCTTGGTGTGATTGAATGCTTTTAAGGGCAGAGGAGGGATCTGGGGTCCCTGTGGGATCTGTGACCCCAAATCTCTCCATAAAGAGGACCTGTCACTGCCTATTGCTGTCACAGGGGATGTTTACATACAGCAATACAAGTGATCAAAAAAAAAAAATCTTTTTAACCACTTGCCCTCCAGAGGATTAACCCCCCCCCCCCTCTCCTCACCCTCCAGAGGATAACCCCTCCCCTTTGCCCTCCAGAGGATTCCACCTCCCCCCCTTCCTGACCACGCTATTTTTTGCGCTACGGCGCTGCGTTACTTTGACTGACGATTGCGCGGTCATGCAACGCCACACCCAGATTAAATTTACGTCCTTTTTTTTTTCCCCCATGAATTGAGCTTTCTTTTGCTCTTTTGGTATTTGATCGCCTGAGCGCTTGTAATTTTTTGCACTATAAGCAAAAAAAGACCATTTTGAGAAAAATATTTTAAACACAAATCACCAGCGCCAAAATTCATGAAAATTATATACCAAATAAATAAATGCACTGCAACAAAAAATAATCAATAAGTCAATAGTGACAAAAAATATAACATTAAAAATTATAAAAGATATAAAAAAATATATTTTTATGAAAGTCTTAGGCTGGGCCCTTGAGGTGTAATGAAGTCCATTAAAAACCCAAATCTTACTTTGGAGAATTCCTTGAGGTGCAGGAGGCAGGACGCTCGGTTCCTCTGTACTTTGGCAAAGTTGGGTTCAGTGCAGTCTGAGGCGTAAATGCCCAGTGAGTAGTTGTACCATTCCAAGGCCTCCGAGTAACTTTTCTTCTGAAGAGCAAAACACAAACATGACAGCAATGAATGATAAAACAATATATACACGACTGAAAAAATTGGAAGGAAGACTGACAACCCATCAGATCCCAATGGGGAGGAATCTCCTGCTGGATCTCTATACTGACATGAACGGGGGATGGGTGATGACGCCCCATCGTTGGATGGAAATGATCGACCTACAGAGGACTGCATTCACAGACACCCCAAAAATCAAAGTGAAGAAATGATGCAGCAGGCGAGTCCATTTTGGCTGAAATGTCATTGCAGCAACTCAGAATGGTCCTCAGTAGTCTGTGTGGCCCCCACGTGTTTGTATGCATGCCTGACAACGTCGGGGGGAGGGGCCTAATGAGACCACGGATGGTGTCCTGGGGGATTTCCTCCCAGATCTGGACCAGGGAATCACTGAGCTCCTGGACTGTCTGAGGTGCAACCTGGCGGCGTCAGATGGACCGAAACATGACATCCCAGAGGGGTTCTATTGGATTTAGGTCAGGCGAGCGTGGGGGCCATTCAGTGGTATCAATTCCTTCATCCTCCAGGAACTGCCTGCATACTCTCCCCACATGAGGCCGGGCATTGTCTGCACCAGGAGGAACCCAGGACCCACTGCGCCAGGAGGAACCCAGGACCCACTGCGCCAGGAGGAACCCAGGACCCACTGCACCAGGAGGAACCCAGGACCCCCTGCACCAGGAGGAACCCAGGACCCCCTGCACCAGGAGGAACCCAGGACCCCCTGCACCAGGAGGAACGCAGGACCCACCGCACCAGGAAGAAACCAGGACCCACCGCACCAGGAAGAAACCAGGACCCACTGCACCAGGAGGAACCCAGGACCCACTGCACCAGCATAGGGTCTGACAATGGGTCCAAGGATTTCATCCCCATACCTAATGACAGTCAGGGTGCTATCACAAGGCAAACAAGGCACTTGCCTAGGGTGGCATTTTTGCAGGGGGCAGCACCTCTCCCCAGAAGGAGAGATGGAAGAAGGGACATGCATGCCATGGTAACCAGGTGGGATCTGAGAGAGGCTGCTTGATGGTGTATGTAGAGCCTGACTCTCGTTCCCTGCATATCCGGAGTTGTGAAGATGAGTGTCTTTCTTTCTATTTATATATGGGGGGGCAGGGGTGTTGTCGTTCAATGTCTGGTTCTCTCCACGGGAGGGGGAAGGGGAGGTAGTGTTGGTCAGTGTCCATGGCGGCAGGCGATTTTTGTATTGCCTAGGGCAGCACAAAACCTAAATACACCACTGCCCTCCATGGATATGCCTCCCCAGACCATCACTGACCCACCACCAGAACAGTCATGGTGAACCATGTTACAGGCAGCAGAACGTTCTCCACGGCTTCTCCAGACCCTTTCATGTCTGTCACATGTGCTCAGGGGGAACCTGCTCTCATCTGTGAAAAGCACAGGGCGCCAGTGGTGGACCTGCCAATTCTGGGGTTCAATGGCCAATGCCAATCCAGCTCTGTGGTGGTGAGCAGTGAGCACAGGGGCCACTAGAGGACGTCGGGCCCTCAGGCCACCCTCATGAAGTCTGTTTCTGATTGGTCAGAGACATTCACACCAGTGGCCTGCTGGAGGTCATTTTGTAGGGCTCTGGCAGGGCTCATCCTGTTCCTCCTTGCACAAAGGAGCAGATACCGGTCCTGCTGATGGGTTAAGGACCTTCTACGGCCCTGTCCAGCCCTCCTAGAGGAACTGCCTGTCTCCTGGAATCTCCTCCGCGCTCTCGTCTCCTGGAATCTCCTCCATGCTCTTGTCTCCTGGAATCTCCTCCGTGCTCTTGTCTCCTGGAATCTCCTCCATGCTCTCGTCTCCTGGAATCTCCTCCATGCTCTCGTCTCCTGGAATCTCCTCCATGCTCTCGTCTCCTGGAATCTCCTCCATGCTCTCGTCTCCTGGAATCTCCTCCATGCTCTCGTCTCCTGGAATCTCCTCCACGCTCTCGTCTCCTGGAATCTCCTCCATGCTCTTGAGACTGTGCTGGGACACACAGCAAACCTTCTGGCAATGGGACGTATTGATGTGCCATCCTGGAGGAGTTGGACTGCCTGTGCAACCTCTGTAGGGTCCAGGTATGGCCTCATGCTACCAGTAGTGACACTGACCCGAGCCAAATGCAAAACTAGTGAAAAACAGTCAGAAAAGATGAGGAGGAAACAAATGTCAGTGGCCTCCACCTGTAAAACAATTCCTGTTTTGGGGGTAGTCTCATTGTTGCCCATCTAGTGCACCTGTTGTTAATTTCTCTTCTCTCCAATCCTCTCCTCTCCTCTTCTCTCCAATCCTCTCCTCTTCTCTCCAATCCTGTCCTCTCCTCTTCTCTCCAATCCTCTCCTCTCCTCTTCTCTCCAATCCTCTCCTCTCCTCTTCTCTCCAATCCTCTCCTCTCCTCTTCTCTCCAATCCTCTCCTCTCCTCTTCTCTCCAATCCTCTCCTCTCCTCTTCTCTCCAATCCTCTCCTCTTCTCTCCAATCCTGTCCTCTCCTCTTCTCTCCAATCCTCTCCTCTCCTCTTCTCTCCAATCCTCTCCTCTCCTCTTCTCTCCAATCCTCTCCTCTCCTCTTCTCTCCAATCCTCTCCTCTCCTCTTCTCTCCAATCCTCTCTTCTCTCCAATCCTCTCCTCTCCTCTTCTCTCCAATCCTCTCCTCTTCTCTCCAATCCTCTCCTCTCCTCTCCTCTTCTCTCCAATCCTCTCCTCTTCTCTCCAATCCTCTCCTCTTCTCCCCTCTCCTCTCCAACCCTCTCCCCTCTCCTCTTCTCTTCTCTCCAATCCTCTCTTCTTCTCTCCAATCCTCTCCTCTTCTCCCCTCTCCTCTCCAACCCTCTCCTCTCCTCCTCTTCTCTCCTGATCGTCTCCTGTGCCATGTCTGCAGCCTCTGACCCTCTCCTGTGCCGTGTCCGCAGTCTCTGGTCATCTCCTGTACTGTGTCCGCAGTCTCTGGTCATCTCCTGTACCACGTCTGCAGTCTCTGACCGTCTCCTGTACCACGTCTGCAGTCTCTGACCCTCTCCTGTACCACGTCTGCAGTCTCTGACCGTCTCCTGTACTGTCTGCAGTCTCTGGTCATTTCCTGTACAATGTCTGCAGTCTCTGACCGTCTCCTGTACCGTGTCTGCAGTCTCTGGTCGTCTCCTGTACCGTGTCTGCGGTCTCTGACCGTCTCCTGTACCATGTCCACGGTCTCTGACCGTCTCCTGTACTATGTCTGCAGTCTCTGGTCGTCTCCTGTACCGTGTCTGCGGTCTCTGGTTGTCTCCTGTACCGTGTCTGCGGTCTCTGGTTGTCTCCTGTACCGTGTCTGCAGTCTCTGACCGTCTCCTGTACTATGTCTGCAGTCTCTGACCGTCTCCTGTACTGTCTGCAGTCTCTGGCCCTCTCCTGTACCATGTCTGCAGTCTCTGACCCTCTACTGTACTATGTCTGCAGTCTATCCACAGCCCTGATTACATACATAAACAATATCGGCTACAAACACACATACTCCATCCAGATTAATGCCGGAGCAGATGCCTAATTTTCGTGAATTGGGGGGAAAGTCCTTGACACCATAATTCCTACTGACCTCAAAGCTTGTAGCAGCGCAGTCCCACAAAACGCCATGCAAATTGCTCAAGATCTCAGCAGACAGCGGTTTCCTAGTGTAATGTCCTGAAAAATAAAACCGGAACAACGTTGCGCCATGTCCATACCAGCGTTCACAATAACCAGTGCCCTCCAGGACCCAAAGCAAAAAAGGCCTAAATGTAAAGCTACCCTTAAGAGATGTGAACGGCTTCGGCCGCATATTGTAGGTTACAGGTCCTTCCCTGTATAAGTTCCCCTCCTGTTGAAGCACTTTGGGCGGCTGCCCCTTCTGCCTACCCCTTGGCCCTGTCCTGGTAATAACACCTAACCTCCTGTGTCCTGAAAAGAGTAGGAGTATCATTTGGGTATGCAAAGTACCATCCTACCATTTCCAATGGAACGTCTAAAGTCTGATCACATTCCAAGGTAATCTGGTTGTCAGGTCAGGGGTCAGGCTGGGAGTCAAGTAGCTATGGCACTTGAGGGGCTCCTACTGACCAGCAGGATAAATACACAATTAGGTCACCCTGGTGGGAGTGGCAGGCTCACCCGAGGTGCGGGGTCTAAGTTCTAACCAGTGATCACCAGAGCTCCTGATGGTGGAGATGGATTTTGTTGCATATTAGTACCAGGTCTTGGTCCTCAGGATAGCCTCACCAGGAGGTGACCAAACTGAGGTCCAGCAGCATATATAGCAGGTTTGGATCAAGCAGAAGCGTAGTCAGTACACAAACCAAAGGGCGGTAACAAGCGGTTGCAGGTCGGGATCAAGCGGAAGCATAGTCAGTACACAAACCAAAGGGCGGTAACAAGTAGTTGCAGGTCGGGATCAAGCGGAAGCATAGTCAGTACACAAACCAAAGGGCGGTAACAAGTAGTTGCAGGTCGGGATCAAGTGGAAGCGTAGTCAGTAAACAAACCAAAGGGCGGTAACAAGTAGTTGCAGGTTGGGATCAAGCGGAAGCGTAGTCAGTACACAAACCAAAGGGCGGTAACAAGTAGTTGCAGGTCGGGATCAAGTGGAAGCGTAGTCAGTAAACAAACCAAAGGGCGGTAACAAGTAGTTGCAGGTTGGGATCAAGCGGAAGTGTAGTCAGTACACAAACCAAAGGGCGGTAACAAGTAGTTGCAGGTCGGGATCAAGTGGAAGCGTAGTCAGTAAACAAACCAAAGGGCGGTAACAAGTAGTTGCAGGTTGGGATCAAGCGGAAGCGTAGTCAGTACACAAACCAAAGGGCGGTAACAAGTAGTTGCAGGTTGGGATCAAGCGGAAGTGTAGTCAGTACACAAACCAAAGGGCGGTAACAAGTAGTTGCAGGTTGGGATCAAGCGGAAGCGTAGTCAGTACACAAACCAAAGGGCGGTAACAAGTAGTTGCAGGTTGGGATCAAGCGGAAGCATAGTCAGTACACAAACCAAAGGGCGGTAACAAGTAGTTGCAGGTTGGGATCAAGCGGAAGCATAGTCAGTACACAAACCAAAGGGCGGTAACAAGTAGTTGCAGGTTGGGATCAAGCGGAAGCATAGTCAGTACACAAACCAAAGGGCGGTAACAAGTAGTTGCAGGTTGGGATCAAGCGGAAGCATAGTCAGTACACAAACCAAAGGGCGGTAACAAGTAGTTGCAGGTTGGGATCAAGCGGAAGCATAGTCAGTACACAAACCAAAGGGCGGTAACAAGTAGTTGCAGGTTGGGATCAAGCGGAAGCATAGTCAGTACACAAACCAAAGGGCGGTAACAAGTAGTTGCAGGTTGGGATCAAGCGGAAGTGTAGTCAAGGGACAAGCCAAATCTCAGTAATGAGTGGCAGTGAAGATACGGATGGCAGCAGGAGCGAGGAGCTAGATATTGGCCGCAGAGAGCACAATAATCCGGCAAACAGGAAGTGCAGAGACAAGGCTTAAATCAGAAAGTTCATGGGAGAAGCAAAAGGGTTCAAGGCTCACATGAAACAAGGTTCAGGACAAGATTGTCCAAGGAACTGTCCACGGAGCTGTCCAACATCACAGGTGGATCAGTAAGAATAGACATTGCCAGATGCAGCAGAGGTCGCAGGTTGAGACCCAGGTCCTGACACTGGTCATTTACCACAGCTTATATCTGAAACTTAGACAACTTTAGATTTGGACCAAATTTCCCTGTTACTTTTGGCAGTTAAAGCGGAGCTCTGTCCAAAAGGGGAAGTTCCACTTTAAGCCTTCTGTCCCCCCTCTCCTCATTAAGGATTGGCACCTTTGGGGAGAGGGGGGTGAAGCGGGTACCTACCAGAATTTGACAGGTAGCCGATCCCACTTCCACTGCGATCGCCTAGGTGATCGGAAGCGAAGTTGTCCCTCCCCGTAGTCCTCTGGGACACGTGACCGGTCCCAGAAAACTACGGGGCCATTCACAAAGAGCAGCGCTTCTCGCGCATGCGCAGTGGGCACCCGGCTGTGAAGCCGCAAGCTGTCACAGCCGGGTGCCCACACTGAAGATGCCGGGGAGAGAAGACGGCCCGTGAAACCAGCGGTGGCGAGGACACCACCAGACCGGGGGACAGGTAAGTGGCTGTATTTTGAAAGTCAGCAGCTTCAGTTTTTGTAGCTGCTGACTTTTATTTTTTTTTCAGGTGGAACTTTGCTATACATCAGAAAGTTCATGGATGGAGCAAAGGGTTCAAGGCTCACATGAAACCAGGTTCAGGACAAGAGTGTTCAAGGAACTTTTCAGTGAGCTGTCCAGCATCTCAGGTGGATCAGTAAGAAGAGACATTGCCAGATGCAGCAGAGGTCGCAGGTTGAGACCCAGGTCCTGACACTGGTCATTTACCACAGCTCTTATATCTGAAATTTAGGCGACTTTATATTTGGACCAAATTTCACTGTTACTTTTGGCAGTTAATGTTCCAAAAATGCTGCGAGAAAGGGACAAAGGCTGCTCCTGCTGTTCCCTGGGTACCCTTAGCCTGACTACCAGTCCCACCCTTCTATCTTAGTATTCCTGGTAGGATTTAAAAAAAAAAAAGGATGCTCAGGCTGTTTTTAGGCTCCGTCATCTCATTGGCTTGGCTTCCAGGAACTTTCCAAACTATTCTGCACCATTCTTTGGCAAGACTGGATTTTCAATGACTTCAACAGGACTTCCTGCTTGGAAATTCTGGATTTTGGGAGGATTACTAAAAGTCAGCCAAACCACAACTGACCAGAATTGAGAAGAAGTTACCTCATCTCCTGTTATAAGCCGGTGTTGCACATAATGTTCAGAAAGACCCTGAATGTAACAAGGCCATCACCTCATACATGTATTTTCCACCGACGTCCCTGACATCATCGTTTATACCTGTTATTAAGTCTTCGACTTTCTTTCGTGCAAGCAGTTCCTTTCCTCGCTTCGTCAACAGTTCGATCTGTAGAAGTTGTGCTTTCTCAATATCAGGAGTAGATTCATAATGGTCACAAACCATTTTCAGGAAATCAAATCCCACGCATTCCCTGTAAAATGACACAAACAACGTGAGGCGTTCTCAGGGGTGCTGCGAACATATTGCTGGGTATGTGTTGAATCTGACATTTCCAAAGGATGCCTACCCGCCAAAAGTATGGTGACACCCGACCATTACACCCCCCCAGATGATGGAGTTCAGGTGTCTCCAGTGAAGGATCCTGGTAATCCACCATCATACAAAGACATTGGAGACAATTCCAAAGGAAGCCTACACTATATGGCCAAAAGTATGGTGAAACGACCATTACACCTCCCCAGATGATGGACCTCAGGTGTCTCCAGTGAAGGGTCCTGGTAATCCTCCATCATACAAAGACATTCGAGACAATTCCAAAGGAAGCCTACACTATATGGCCAAAAGTATGGTGACACCTGACCATTACACCCCCCCAGATGATGGAGTTCAGGTGTCTCAAGTGAAGGGTCCTGGTAATCCTCCATCATACAAAGACATTGGAGACAATTCCAAAGAAGCCTACACTATATGGCCAAAAGTATGGTGACACCCGACCATTACACCCCCCCCCCCAGATGATGGAGTTCAGGTGTCTCCAGTGAAGGGTCCTGGTAATTCTCCATCATACAAAGACACTGGAGACAATTCCAAAGGAAGCCTACACTATATGGCCAAAAGTATGGTGACACCCGATCATTACACCCCTCTAGATGATGGAGCTCAGGTGTCTCCAGTGAAGGGTCCTGGTAATCCTCCATCATACAAAGAAATTAGAGACAATACCAAAGGAAGCCTACACTATATGGCCAAAAGTATGGTGACACCCGACCATTACACCCCTCTAGATGATGGAGCTCAGGTCTCTCCAGTGAAGGATCCTGGTAATCCTCCATCATACAAAGACATTGGACACAATTCCAAAGGAAGCCTACATTATATGGCCAAAAGTTTGGTGGCACCCGACCATTACACCCCTCCAGATGATGGAGTTCAGGTGTCTCCAGTGAAGGATCCTGGTAATCCTCCATCATACAAAGACATTGGAGACAATTCCAAAGGAAGTCTACATTATATGGCCAAAAGTATGGTGACACCCGATCATTACACCCCTCTAGATGATGGAGCTCAAGTGTCTCCAATGAGGAGTCCTGGTAATCCTCCATCATACAAAGAAATTGGAGACAATACTAAAGGAAGCCTACACTATATGGCCAAAAGTATGGTGACACCTGACCATTCCACCCCCCAGATGATGGAGTTCAGGTGTCTCCAGTGAAGGGTCCTGGTAATCCTCCATCATACAAAGACATTGGAGACAATTCCAAATGAAGCCTACATTATATGGCCAAAAGTATGGTGACACCCGATCATTACACCCCTCTAGATGATGGAGCTCAAGTGTCTCCAATGAGGGGTCCTGGTAATCCTCCATCATACAAAGACATCTGAGACAATGGTGCTCTTCCAGCCTTGTGGTAACAGTTTGGTGAAGACCCTTTTCTGTCCCCCCCCATGACTGTCCCCCGTGTACAAAGCTAGCTCCATAAAGACATGGATGACCAGTTTGGTGAAGACCCTTTTCTGTCCCCCCATGACTGTCCCCCGTGTACAAATCCAGCTCCATAAAGACATGGATGACCAGTTTGGTGTGGAGGAACTCCAGTGTCCTGTACAGGGCCCTGACCTCAAGGTTCCTGGTCAGGTGTCCACATATCTTTAGTCTATTTGTCAAATGCAGCAAAGTACGGAAAGGATCTTCCAATGGGAATTCCGATGGAGAAGCGCTGAGAAAGGTATAACTGTGGGAAGAACTAAAGATAGAAATGTATTGGTTAGATCTTACCTTTCATGTTGCATAAGGAGCTTCACGGTGTTCAGATAAACATCTAGCGACAGGTCATGACGCAGCATCTCTGCAGCCGCTGCAAATCCATAAACACAAATTCAGTTGACTGTAATTTTTTTTTTACAAATTTAGAAAATTATCGTCACACTCGTTCATTTATCTCACCCATGGAAATCACATTGTCGGGCAATGAGCAACTCAACAGGATTTTCATCTTCAAAAAAAGTCCGGCTGGATGGAGGTCTTTCTGGATATTCAAAAACAGGAAAAATCTTTTTCTTTTTCTCTTTCCTTTATTTATTTCAGTTCTTAGAGAACACAGATCCAAATATCATTTTATGGTGTTAAATTATTTGTATGAAATTTGTTAACGGAAAGCAAAGCAGAAAAATAGATCCCCTGCAGCCAGCAGCATTAGACGACCCCCCTCCAGCAGCAATAGATTCCTACAGCAACAATATACCCCAAAACAAAATACCACCCTAGCAACAATAGACCCCCAGCAGCTACAACAGATCTCCCAGCAGCCAGCAACAATAGACCCCCAGCAGCTACAACAGATCTCCCAGCAGCCAGCAACAATAGACCCCTCCCTCAACAGATGCCTTCCAGCAACATGAGACCTCCCCAGCAACAATAGACCACCACACAAAGATAGATCCCCTTCAGTGACAAAAGATCCTCCAGCAGCCTACAAGAACAGATCCTCCAGCAGCCTGCAAGAACAGATCCTCCAGAAGCCTACAAGAACAGATCCTCCAGAAGCCTGCAAGAACAGATCCTCCAGAAGCCTCCAGGTACAGATCCTCAAGAAGCCTACAAGAACAGATCCTCCAGCAGCCTAAAAAAACAGATCCTCTAGAAGTCTGCAAGAACAGATCCTCCAGCAGCCTGCAAGAAGAGATCCTCCAGAAGCCTACAAGAACAGATCCTCCTGAAGCCTACAAGAACAGATCCTCCAGAAGCCTGCAAGAACAGATCTCCCAGCAGCCTGCAAGAACAGATCCTCCTGAAGCCTACAAGAACAGATCCTCCAGAAGCCTACAAGAACAGATCCTCCAGAAGCCTACAAGAACAGATCCTCTAGAAGTCTGCAAGAACACATCCTCTAGAAGTCTGCAAGAACAGATCCTCCTGAAGCCTACAAGAACAGATCCTCTAGAAGTCTGCAAGAACAGATCTCCCAGCAGCCTGCAAGAAGAGATCCTCCAGAAGCCTACAAGAACAGATCCTCCTGAAGCCTACAAGAACAGATCCTCTAGAAGTCTGCAAGAACAGATCCTCCAGCAGCCTAAAAAAACAGATCCTTCTGAAGCCTACAAGAACAGATCCTCCAGAAGCCTACAAGGACAGATCCAGCAGCCTACAAGAACAGATCCTTCGGCGCACCCCTTGCCATTACATACTTTTAGTGCCGGAACTGCGTTCCCCCGCAAAAAAGGTAAAACTAATAGAAAAATGCCTGAAATCTAATGCAGCCACCAAATCAATGGCCTGAAAAGCTGCACATTATGACATTTGTGTTTCTGGGTTTGGCTGGCGCTTAGTTTGCACACGGCCTGTCTGGTACGCTGACCATGTGATCATAGATAAATAAATGAAACAAATGCAGCGCAACAATATATATATACAAATATGGTGCTAACAATATATTACGTGCAAATGAAAACAACAAAAAACTGTGCTTGTGAAAATCAATGTGTGCTACACAAGATGTCTTACCAACCCATACATACAGGACCCCATAAACTGCACATAAGCGGTGCTATCAACGAATTGTGCACACAGAACAAATAAAATGTCCTTAATAGTGAACTGTCCCTTTAAATCTTGAATATCAGCACGTGGACGTGTGTGGTATATATCCTATAAATCGTGATCCAAATATACCAACTACCAGTGTCATCCGGAGATGGTCTCAAAAAATGGTGAACCGTCCCTTTAAAATCCGCTGTACTTCAAAATAGAGCTTAGGAGTCCTGATGAAGTCACGTGACGTGACGCGTAACCAATACATACATACAGGACCCCATACTGTAGTACCCCACACATTACGTTTTTATGGTTAAACTGGATGGACTTTTGTCTTTTTTCAGCCAGACTAACTATGTAACTATGTCACGTGACTTCATCAGGACTCCTAAGCTCTATTTCGAAGTACAGCGGATTTAAAGGGACGGTTCACCATTTTTTGAGACCATCTCCGGATGACACTGGTAGTTGGTATATTTGGATCACGATTTATAGGATATATACCACACACGTCCATGTGCTGATATTCAAGATTTAAAGGGACAGTTCTCTATTAAGGACATTTTCTTTGTTCTCTGTGTGCACAATTCGTTGATAGCACCGCTTATGTGCAGTTTATGGGGTCCTGTATGTATGTATTGGTTACGCGTCACGTCACGTGACTTCATCAGGACTCCTAAGCTCTATTTCGAAGTACAGCGGATTTAAAGGGACGGTTCACCATTTTGTGAGACCATCTCCGGATGACACTGGTAGTTGGTATATTTGGATCACGATTTATAGGATATATACCACACACGTCCACGTGCTGATATTCAAGATTTAAAGGGACAGTTCTCTATTAAGGACATTTTATTTGTTCTGTGTGCACAATTCGTTGATAGCACCGCTTATGTGCAGTTTATGGGGTCCTGTATGTATGGGTTGGTAAGACATCTTTTGTAGCACACATTGATTTTCACAAGCACAGTTTTTTGTTGTTTTCATTTGCACGTAATATATTGTTAGCACCATATTTATATATATATTGTTGCGCTGCATTTGTTTCATTTATTTATCTATGATCACATGGTCAGCGTACCAGACAGGCCGTGTGCAAACTAAGCGCCAGCCAAACCCAGAAACACAAATGTCATAATGTGCAGCTTTTCAGGCCATTGATTTGGAGGCTGCATTAGATTTCAGGCATTTTTCTATTAGTTTTACCTTTTTTGCGGGGGAACGCAGTTCCGGCACTAAAAGTATGTAATGGCAAGGGGTGCGCTGGAGGATCTGTTCTTGTAGGCTGCTGGATCTGTCCTTGCAGGCTGCTGGAGGATCTGTTCTTGTAGGCTTCTGGAGGATCTGTTCTTGTAGGCTTCAGGAGGATCTGTTCTTGTAGGCTTCTGGAGGATCTGTTCTTGTAGGCTGCTGGATCTGTCCTTGCAGGCTGCTGGAGGATCTGTCCTTGCAGGCTGCTGGAGGATCTGTTCTTGTAGGCTGCTGGATCTGTTCTTGCAGGCTGCTGGAGGATCTGTTCTTGCAGGCTTCTGGAAGATCTGTTCTTGTAGTCTGCTGGAGGATCTGTTCTTGTAGGCTGCTGGAGGATCTGTTCTTGCAGGCTGCTGGAGGATCTGTTCCTGCAGGCTTCTGGAGGATCTGTTCCTGTAGGCTTCTGGAGGATATGTTCCTGTAGGCTTCTGGAGGATCTGTTCTTGTAGGCTGCTGGAGGATCTGTTCTTGTGGGCTTCTGGAGGATATGTTCTTGTAGGCTTCTGGAGGATCTGTTCTTGTAGGCTTCTGGATGATCTGTTCTTGTAGGCTGCTGGAGGATCTGTTCTTGTAGGCTTCTGGAGGATCTGCTCTTGTAGGCTTCTGGATGATCTGTTCTTGTGGGCTGCTGGAGGATCTGTTCTTGTAGGCTTCTGGAGGATCTGTTCTTGAAGGCTTCTGGAGGATCTGTTCTTGTGGGCTGCTGGAGGATATGTTCTTGTAGGCTGCTGGAGGATCTGTTGACACTGAAGGGGATCTATCTTTGTGTGGTGGTCTTGTTAGCACCACATTTGTATATATATATATATATATTGTTGTGCTGCATTTTCTCATGTTTTATATGTGGGAACACATTACATGCTAGCCCTACAAGTTCTTTAGGAGGTCCATAGAGCTGAGGGTTGTCTGTACACCATGTGATAATAGCCAGGCACGATGAGGAAGCAGAACCTGTCTACGTAATGAGGAGATATGAGCTCTCTCGTGTGCACACGGTCACAAACAATACCCAGTAACACAATCTGATGCTTGACATTCATCTGATCACTTTTACGTCTTGCATTTACCTCATTTGCTAATCCAACGGCATTTAGTGCCTTATCTTGGTACAATCTGCAGTCCCATTCCAGATACACGGTTGCAAGCAGCCGGAGCCCTTTGGCCTGATAACAAAAGCAATGGAATATGTGACTCTTATTCGAGATATGTAACCATAACAAAATGCCGTGGAAATGCTGCATGTGAAGCTGGCGTTGCGGACTACTATAGCATGCTGCCAGCACAAGGTACCTGCACACGCATGAGTCCCTGCTCCCGACTCTGCACTTTATGGCCGGGCATGCACCTGCTTAGAGGAGTTTACCTGTCCGCACCCTTCCCAGAGCGCCCGTGCCTGGTGTTGGCATTGGTACCAAATGGGCTATTTAAGGGTTAGCCTTAGTCTGGATTTCCGGCTGGTCTTCAGCTATTTATTTGCACCCTGACCCGGCCTTTCCTGTGCCTGTGTATGATCTGCTTTACCTACACGGCTCCCCTTCCTTGCCTGACTTTGGGCTCTACGACCATTACACCCATGATTTCCTGTTACTTACCTCAGTTTGTCTTCCTTCTCATTCTGCCGGTTGTAAAAGTACCTGGCTGTCTGCCTATTAATGAACGAATGAATATGTGGCCCCTGAAACGCGTTGGTGGTCCTTTGCTCTGCTTGTTGTAATAAGCTGAACTATAAAGACTTTGGACTCCTGAGGAATTTTCGTTTGGCGCTCTCTTTTACCCGTCACTGAACCTGGCCTGCTTGATGATCCTGCTCCAGTTATAAAGCCTGGGCTGTCCTACTTGGTGTCTGGTCAAGTGCCTGCTCCACGTTTTCCTGTCACGGGCACTGCTGCTCTTGTAGATGAAGTTTCAATGCCTGCTGCTGTCATCTCCTCATTCTATGGACCTCTACTACTACATGGATCTCTACTAGAGCATAGGCATCTACTAGAACATGGACCTCTGCTAGAGAATGGACCTCTACAAGAGCATGGACATCTACTAGAAAGTGGACCTCTACTAGACTATGGACCTCTACTAGAGCATGGACCTTCGCTAGAGCATGGACATCTACTAGTACATGGACTTCTACTAGAATGTGGACCTGTTAAACATTGACCTCTAATTGAGGATTTCCTCTACTAGAGCATGGACCTCTACTGGAGCATGGACGTCTACTGCAGCATGAACTTCCACTAGTATATGGACCTCTGCTAGTACATGGACCTCTACTAGAGCATGGACCTCTGCTAGTACATGGACCTCTACTAGAGCATGGACATCTACTAGAGCATGGACATCTACTAGTACATGGACCTCTACTAGAGCATGGACTTCTACTAGAAAATGGACCTCTACTAGAGCATGGACTTCTACTAGAAAATGGACCTCTACTAGAGCATGGACCTCTACTACAGCATAGATTTCTACTAGTAAATGGACTTCTACTAGTAAATGGACCTCTACTAGAGCATGGACTTCTACTAGTAAATAGACCTCTACTGCAGCATGGACCTCTACTAGACCATGGACCTCTACTAGAGAATGGACCTCTACTAGTACATGAACCTCTACTAGAGCATGAACTTCTACTAGACCATAGACCTCTACTAGAGCATGGACCTCTACTAGACCATGGACCTCTGCTAGACCATGGACCTCTGCTAGACCATGGACCTCTACTAGACCATGGACCTCTACTAGACCATGGACCTCTACTAGACCATGGACCTCTACTAGTACATGGACCTCTACTAGAGCATGAACCTCTACTGTAGCATGGACCTCTACTAGAGCATGGACCTCTACTAGAGCATGGACATCTACTAGTACATGGACATCTACTAGAGCATGGACATCTACTAGAGCATGGACATCTACTAGTACATGGACCTCTACTAGAGCATGGACCTCTACTAGAGCATGGACTTCTACTAGTAAATAGACCTCTACTGCAGCATGGACCTCTACTAGACCATGGACCTCTACTAGAGAATGGACCTCTACTAGTACATGAACCTCTACTAGAGCATGAACTTCTACTAGACCATAGACCTCTACTAGAGCATGGACCTCTACTAGACCATGGACCTCTGCTAGACCATGGACCTCTGCTAGACCATGGACCTCTACTAGACCATGGACCTCTACTAGTACATGGACCTCTACTAGAGCATGAACCTCTACTGTAGCATGGACCTCTACTAGAGCATGGACCTCTACTAGAGAATGGACCTCTACTAGTACATGAACCTCTACTAGAGCATGAACTTCTACTAGACCATAGACCTCTACTAGAGCATGGACCTCTACTAGACCATGGACCTCTACTAGACCATGGACCTCTGCTAGACCATGGACCTCTGCTAGACCATGGACCTCTGCTAGACCATGGACCTCTGCTAGACCATGGACCTCTGCTAGACCATGGACCTCTGCTAGACCATGGACCTCTACTAGACCATGGACCTCTACTAGACCATGGACCTCTACTAGTACATGGACCTCTACTAGAGCATGAACCTCTACTGTAGCATGGACCTCTACTAGAGCATGAACCTCTACTAGAGCATGAACCTCTACTGTAGCATGGACCTCTACTAGAGCATGAACCTCTACTAGTACATGGACCTCTACTAGAGCATGAACCTCTACTGTAGCATGGACCTCTACTAGAGCATGAACCTCTACTGTAGCATGGACCTCTACTAGAGCATGAACCTCTACTGTAGCATGGACCTCTACTGTAGCATGGACCTCTACTAGTACATGGGCCTGTATTAGACAAAAATATTTGATTCACAACCCTAACCCCTGAACAGCTGGTCAGATGTGATTAAAGCTCTTCAGATCTTTGCTGTGAGACGTAATTGTCCAAATGTGAATGAATGCCTCACCTGCATCTCGGTCCCAGTGCTGTACTGCGTATCGTCCTTACTGATGTCATAACTCTGCCTGGAGTGAGAAGGATTCAATGATAAAGAAATAATATAACAAAGAAGAATGGGATTTCCTGAATGTGTTTGTACTGTATGGAGAATGCAAAGCGGAATCTAATATAATGGATGTAATCCCGATCGCTTCAATCTCATAGCATCTTTATCATATTAATGTCATTTTAAAAATTATTTTCAAACTGCAGCTTTCATTAAAATAACCCCCGGTGATCCTGCCATGAAGGTCACTTCCTGTTATAGGGTGACAACGCTCTGTCCCTGCCTCCCAACTGTACTCATGCGTTGTCACCTTGTCACATGGGCTTCTGATGGAGACTACAATTGGCCGTTTCAGCCCACATTGCACAGACACGGTTCACTATTGTCTTCATCAGGAATCCGCCCTGAGAAACGCCATGCCACCATCACTGGAGGGTATGGAGACAGGAAGTGGCTGCAAAGAGGCTGAAGGAGATCATCAGCACTGAGATGGGACAATGCAGGGAAATGGTAAAAACAAGGATTTTATTTTTAACAATGGCAATTTTGTTGTGACACGCAGCACACAGAGCAGACTATGTCACCCGGGGGGGGGGGTTACATCTACATTACCTGAAAATGTGAGAGTGGTTAGGTGTATATGTACAGTGATAAGTGATGTTGCTGAGTGACCTGATAATAGCACAATGACCATAATAAGGGATGGAAAAGGAACGTCTGGATGAAGGAGCCACCATAAGGACAATTATCAATCTTATAGATGGTCCTCCCTCCGGCCCCCCCTTCAGTCTTCTCTCCTCCCCCCCATCCCCCCTTCAGTTTTCTCTCCTCCCTCTATCCCCCCCCTTCAGTCTATCCTCCCTCCATCTCCCCCCCTTCAGTCTTGCACAGGTGTCCCGACTCTTCCCCTTCAGTCTTGCACCGGCTCCTCCCCTTCGGTCTTACACAGGTGTACCGGCTCCTCCCCTCCAGTCTTGCACAGGTGTACCGGCTCCTCCCCTTCAGTCTTGCACAGGTGTCCCGACTCTTCCCCTTCAGTCTTGCACCGGCTCCTCCCCTTCGGTCTTACACAGGTGTACCGGCTCCTCCCCTCCAGTCTTGCACAGGTGTACCGGCTCCTCCCCTTCAGTCTTGCACACGTGTACTGGCTCCTCCCTTTCAGTCTTGCACTGGCTCCTCCCCTTCGGTCTTACACAGGTGTACCAGCTCCTCCCCTCCAGTCTTGCACAGGTGTACCGGCTCCTCCCCTTCAGTCTTGCACAGGTGTACTGGCTCCTCCCTTTCAGTCTTGCACTGGCTCCTCCCCTTTGGTCTTACACAGGTGTACCAGCTCCTCCCCTCCAGTCTTGCACAGGTGTAACAGCTCCTCCCCTTCAGTCTTGCACAGCTGTACCGGCTCCTCCCCTCCAGTCTTGCACAGGTGTCCCGACTCCTCCCATCATCTTGCACAGATACTCCTCCCCTTCAGTCTTGCATAGGTGTACTGGCTCCTCCCTTTCAGTCTTGCACCGGCTCCTCCCCTTCAGTCTTGCACCGGCTCCTCCCCTTCAGTCTTGCACAGGTGTACCGGCTCCTCCCCTGGACTGAAACGGCTTCCTCTGATGTCACCGCACACTGTGGGCTTCTCACAATGCACATTAGAAGCTGCAGCCAGTCAGTCAGAGCTCCGACCCATTTCATGGATGGAGGACATCCAGCATCATCTAGCACTTTCCACCCCAGCCTCACTGTCCCTGGCCCCGCACCTTTCATTAGAGCCCGCCTCATTTCCTGGCTGGAGGACATCCAGCATCATCTAAAACTTTCCTCCTCTGTCTGGCTGTCCCTGGCCCCGCCCCTTTCATTGGAATTCAGTTCTGTTCAGGGGCAGACTGACAACTCATGGGGCCCCCGGGCAATAGGGGATCATGGGGCCCCTGTGTCCTTGCCCAAACTCAAAAAAGACTATGAAAAAGGTATCAGGGGCATCTCATGGGGCCCCCTACTGACCCCGGGCCCTCGGGCAGTGCCCGAGTTTCCAAATGGTCAGTCCGCCCCTGGTTCTGTCAATTATGGAGTCTCAGCATCACCCACAGGCAATGCCTATGCAGATACACCTAGGAACCCCCACTCCTCCAGACTGTCAACCATCCATCAAGGCATTCTGATATGTGCTTAACTCCTCCCACCGCTTGCATCAGGACTGAGGGCTCTGTAGAGGAGTACTGAGGCAGTGAGCTGTGATGCTTTCAGAAAGCTACTTACGAAACCCTGGCGGCCCCACCCACCAGCCATGATCTGCCTGCACTGCATAGTGAAGCACAGAGACCTGGTGATGACATCACTAGGTATAACATAAGGTATGTTATGAAAAAGGAAAGGTTTTGTGTGGACATTTTATTCGCATGTTGGTGACGGGGGAGGGAAGAATCAGGGAGGGCAAAATATAAACTGATTAAGACCGGGTTCACACTGATGCGGTGCGGAATTTGCAGCGAATTCCGCACCGCATCACTATCGCAGCCCGTTCATGCGAACCCATGCGGGTGTGTATGTTAACAACACCCCGAAATCGGTTCGCAAAATGCCGTGCGATGTGCAGAATGAGGTGTGAATAGCCACGCGATCCCATTCTAGTGTGGACCAAAAAAAGGAAGCTGCACCTTTTTGGTGTGGATGCGGTGAGATTTCTCCGATCGCACCGCACAGAATTCGAATGTGATTTGCACGGGAATGCGGTGCACATGCGATTTGTCATCACATGCGATGTGACGCACCGCATACGCGTGAACCGGGGCCGAAACTGATCTGCTTTTAGGCTAGGTTCACATCTGTGCGGGTGGTGCGGCTGCGGATCCGCACGAAAATCTGTGCAGCTGCACCACCCGCACAGAGAAATGCGGACCCGCGGGCGGGTGCCATTACTTCAAACGGCACGCCGCCCGCACCGAAAACGCAACCGTACTGGGAATCTCAGCTGCGTTTACAGAAGAAGTGCAGGGATTTCTTCCCTGCGTGTCACGGGGCGCGGGACTCCATTCAAATGACTGCGCTCTCGTGCCGCGCGGCCGCATAGATGTGAACCCGGGGGTTAGTGAAGTCTAAACTTCAGCTTTAAAAGGACGTCTAAATTCTGACCAGCAGGTGGAACCAAGACAGCAGGAAATGTGTAACATCGGCTTTATGCCCTACAAAAACAACTTTATTACAAAGCAAAGGATTGACAATGATGTCATCAGTCTACATGTGAGGTCATCATTGCAATGGCTGTGTTTTCTAGTTTGGGATCCGGTCACAAGTCATAGAATTACACGTATGTAAATAATGGATGAGGAAGACGCCAATGTAACATTTGAACAGTTTTTTTGCTGTTGCGGTATCTCTGCAGTCACAACTGTGTTTACATTTTACTTAACCCCTTCAAGCCGGCGCCTCCCGGCCCTTTAAGGGTTTCAGAAGCCGAGAGGCGGGGCGGGGTTTAGAGTCATGTGACCGCCGTGACATGCCGTCACAGGATCGGGAAAGGTCCCGATCGAAAGAGGAGATCGGGACCTTTTCGTGAGTACCGGACATGTGTGCAGGGAGCGCACAGGGCGTGCGCTCTCAGCACATATGTTCTTTTTTAATGGAACGCAAATGTGCGGCCGCTCAGCGTCTAGGCCCAGACGCACATTTGCGTTCGGCCGGCGTGAAGAGGTTAAAAAGTAATAAAGTGATATAAATGTTCATCAGGATTAAAGCTGAACTCCGGGATAATGAGTCCATTGGACCTGTGTCGTCTTCTGGAATCTTCTTCCAGATCCGTGTCGTCTTCTGGAATCTTCTTCCAGATCCGTGTCGTCTTCTGGAATCTTCTTCCCGATCCGTGTCGTCTTCTGGAATCTTCTTCCCGATCCGTGTCGTCTTCTGGAATCTTCTTCCCGATCCGTGTCGTCTTCTGGAATCTTCTTCCAGATCCGTGTCGTCTTCTGAAATCTTCTTCCCGATCCGTGTCGTCTTCTGGAATCTTCTTCCCGATCCGTGTCGTCTTCTGGAATCTTCTTCCAGATCCGTGTCGTCTTCTGGAATCTTCTTCCAGATCCGTGTCGTCTTCTGGAATCTTCTTCCAGATCCGTGTCGTCTTCTGGAATCTTCTTCCAGATCCGTGTCGTCTTCTGGAATCTTCTTCCAGATCCGTGTCGTCTTCTGGAATCTTCTTCCAGATCCGTGTCGTCTTCTGGAATCTTCTTCCAGATCCGTGTCGTCTTCTGGAATCTTCTTCCCGATCCGTGTCGTCTTCTGGAATCTTCTTCCCGATCCGTGTCGTCTTCTGGAATCTTCTTCCAGATCCGTGTCGTCTTCTGGAATCTTCTTCCAGATCCGTGTCGTCTTCTGGAATCTTCTTCCCGATCCGTGTCGTCTTCTGGAATCTTCTTCCCGATCCGTGTCGTCTTCTGGAATCTTCTTCCCGATCCGTGTCGTCTTCTGGAATCTTCTTCCAGATCCGTGTCGTCTTCTGGAATCTTCTTCCAGATCCGTGTCGTCTTCTGGAATCTTCTTCCAGATCCGTGTCGTCTTCTGGAATCTTCTTCCAGATCCGTGTCGTCTTCTGGAATCTTCTTCCCGATCCGTGTCGTCTTCTGGAATCTTCTTCCCGATCCGTGTCGTCTTCTGGAATCTTCTTCCAGATCCGTGTCGTCTTCTGGAATCTTCTTCCAGATCCGTGTCGTCTTCTGGAATCTTCTTCCAGATCCGTGTCGTCTTCTGGAATCTTCTTCCAGATCCGTGTCGTCTTCTGGAATCTTCTTCCAGATCCGTGTCGTCTTCTGGAATCTTCTTCCAGATCCGCGTCGTCTTCTGGAATCTTCTTCCAGATCCGCGTCGTCTTCTGGAATCTTCTTCCAGATCCGCGTCGTCTTCTGGAATCTTCTTCCAGATCCGCGTCGTCTTCTGGAATCTTCTTCCAGATCCGTGTCGTCTTCTGGAATCTTCTTCCAGATCCGTGTCGTCTTCTGGAATCTTCTTCCCGATCCGTGTCGTCTTCTGGAATCTTCTTCCAGATCCGTGTCGTCTTCTGGAATCTTCTTCCAGATCCGTGTCGTCTTCTGGAATCTACTTCCCGATCCGTGTCGTCTTCTGGAATCTTCTTCCAGATCCGTGTCGTCTTCTGGAATCTTCTTCCAGATCCGTGTCGTCTTCTGGAATCTTCCAGATCCGTGTCATCTTCTGGAATCTTCTTCCAGATCCGTGTCGTCTTCTGGAATCTTCTTCCAGATCCGTGTCGTCTTCTGGAATCTTCTTCCAGATCCATGTCGTCTTCTGGAATCTTCTTCCAGATCCGTGCCGTCATCCAGGGTGAGACTTCCTGGAATAAAGACCACCCACTACTGCTCCCTCTCCTTGTGCAGGGGGACTGGTCTTGTCTCCGCCCCTTCCTGTAGTGGGGTTTCCTACTGACAGCTGAATGTAAAAAGAATTGTCCGCATTGCCCGGTATTTAAAAAAAAAAAAACATGTGGGTTCCCGCCCCATCTATACCAAACTCTTCAGGTCTGGTATGGATTTTGAGGGGATCCCCACGCCAATTTTTTTTTTAAATGGCGTGGGGATCCCCCCAAAATCCAAACCAGACCCTTATCTGTGCATGCAACCCTACTCGAACCATACCAGACCACATGCCCTCAACATGGGGGGGTGCTTTCGGGCAGGGGGGGCTCCCCCCAATGACCTTGTCCCCTCCAATGACCTTGTCCCCATGTTGATGAGGACAAAGGCCTCTTCCCCACAACCCTGGGCTGTGGTTGTGGGGGTCTGCAGGTGGAGAATCTGGAAGCCCCCTTCAACAAGGTGGCCCCCAGATCCCGCCCCCCCCCCCCCCATGTGAACGAGTATGCAGTACCATTCACAGAAAAAAAAACGGGTAATGTAAAAAATGACAGGAGACAGTCTTTGACAAGTACTTTTTTTAAAATAAAAAGACAATTCCCCCAAAGTAGATCTAACGTCAATCGCGATGCCGGCCGCCACCGCCTGAAAAAAGAAAAAAAATGCTCCGTTCTCGACGCTGGCTCCCGCCGCCTGACCGCTGTGCCGCAATGACAGTTCCTAAATACTGTGATGATGTCACATGCGCTGTGATTGGCCTGACCTATGGTCAGGTGCATTGCTTTGGCCAATCACAGTGCACTGTTAGGGCGCAGTACATTGTGGGGCGCGGCAGGCGAACAACTCGCCGAACACCCTTACCATTTGTGTGTTCGCCGAACGTACGTTCAACTCAAACATCTAGCCCAACACTAGTAGTGGGCGTATCCTATTGAGCCCCTCCCATGGCTCTGCTCTCTCTGCTTGTGCAGGGGTAGAGGTCTAGTTTCCGCCCTCTCCTGCTTTTTGTAGTGGGTGGAGCCTCCTGGGTCCCTCCTACAGCTCTGATCCCCCTCAT
The DNA here is from genome assembly GCF_062004578.1 of Staurois parvus. NCBI lineage: Eukaryota > Metazoa > Chordata > Amphibia > Anura > Ranidae > Staurois > Staurois parvus. The sequence goes on from NW_028318959.1 coordinate 87,446, forward strand.
AAGTGCAGGGTGACTGGTCTGGTCTCTACCCCCTCCTGTAGCTTTGTGTAGTAGGTGGAGCCTGCTGGGCCCCTCCCACAGCTCTGCTCTCTCTCCTTGTGCAAGGGGACTGGTCTTGCCTTCGCCCCATCCTGTAGTTTTCTGCAGTGGGTGGAGCCTACTGGGTCCCTCCTACAGCGCTGCTCCCTCTCCTTAGTGCAGGGTGACTAGTGTTGTCTCCGCTCTCTCCTGTAGTTTTCTGCAGTGGGTGGAGCCTACTGGTTCCCTCCTACAGCTCTGCTCCCTCTCATTAGTGCAGGGTGACTGGTCTGGTCTCCGCCCCCTCCTGTAATTTTCTGCAGTGGGTGGAGCCTACTGGGTCCCTCCTACAGCTTTTCTCCCTATCCTTTGTGCAGTGACTACTGTAGTCTCCGCCCTCTGCTGTAGTTTTCTGCAGTGGGTGGAGCCTACTGGTTCCCTCCTACAGCTCTGCTCCCTCTCATTAGTGCAGGGTGACTGGTCTGGTCTCCGCCCCCTCCTGAAGTTTTCTGCAGTGGGTGGAGCCTACTGGGCCCCTCCTACAGCTCTGCTCTCTCTCTCCTTGTGCAGGGGGACTGGTCTTGTCTGCACCCCCTGGTATTCTCTTTCTGCAGTGGGTGGAGCCTGCCGGGTCCCTCCCACAGCTCTGCTCTCTGCACAGGCGATGATGTCACTGCCACTTTTACAAGGTAATAGCAGGGTTTACAAAGGCATGTGGTGCTCACAATGTGGATTTCTATCCTTCGTGGCTACGGAGGAATGTATATAAATGGAATGTTTTGTGACCGGAGTTCAGCTTTAGGACATTGTAGCATTTATACGGTGAAATGGAATATATTTCATATAAAGGATCCGCCCCTTGCTTCAAGATAAGAGCCGTGCTTAGACATTTTTTCCCCCGAAGTAATGCCTGCAGAAATTCGATAAGACATCATTTAATAGGTCTGGACGATTTTAGAGATATAATCTTCATGAGAAGTTCCAGCACTGACGAGAAATCCGTTCCTTCCCCCATACCCCCTCCCATCCCCCGGTCTGTGTAGGCCCGACACATCCAATGACACCAGGGAAGGACTTACCTCAGCCAGAAGGTGCTCTGCTCATACTCTTTCCCTTCATACGTCTCGACTCCGAAATTGTAGCACAGTATGGACAGGTGAGGGGCCTGCAAACCAAATACCGGAGCGGTCAGTCACGTGTCATCGGGGACTGGCAGTGACACCAGGGTGCCAAATCCCAAACTTCAGACCCGGGAACCCTTCCATACACAGGTACCGAGACACAAATCAAAGAAGCATCAGAAAAACTACATAAAACTCAAAGAAAAAAAAGAAAAAAATAGCACAAGGGACGGAGCTTACATTCAGTGTGAAGTGCCCCTTGTGCTGATGGCTGACATGCAAAATCCTCCAGACCCCTCCCCCCCCTCACCCTGCAGCAGTCAATTTCTGGTGCTTTGCATTTCATGAGAAAAATACAAGGTGTTCAAGGTGTGAATGGTGGCTGTGCTCTGTGCTGAGTGAGAGACCCGTTGTGGTTGCTATGCAGCAGGGCAGCTGCTCAGTACAGGACCCGGAAGATTGCAATGATCACTGTAGGAGCGGTGACTACTACAATGGTTGCTATGCAGCAGGGCAGCTGCTCAGCACAAAGCCTGGAAGATTACAATGATCACTGTAGGAGCGATGACTACTACAATGGTTGCTATGCAGCAAGACAGCTGCTCAGCACAAAGCCTGGAAGATTGCAATGATCACTGTAGGAGCGATGACTACTACAATGGTTGCTATGCAGCAGGGCAGCTGCACAGAACAAAGCCTGGAAGATTACAATGATCACTGTAGGAGCGATGACTACTACAATGGTTGCTATGCAGCAGGGCAGCTGCACAGAACAGAGCCTGGAAGATTACAATGATCACTGTAGGAGCGGTGACTACTACAATGGTTGCTATGCAGCAGGGCAGCTGCACAGAACAAAGCCTGGAAGATTACAATGATCACTGTAGGAGCGGTGACTACTACAATGGTTGCTATGCAGCAGGGCAGCTGCACAGAACAAAGCCTGGAAGATTACAATGATCACTGTAGGAGCGGTGACTACTACAATGGTTGCTATGCAGCAGGGAAGCTGCTCGGCACAGGACCCGGAAGATCAAGGTGATCCCGGTAGTGGCGATGACTACTACAGCAATTTCCAGCTTCCAAAGTGTTCCCACAGGTATGGAATATGCATACTTACCTACTGTATGTCCAGGCCTGTCTTGTGCAACTGTGCAGTACACACCCTCATTGGAGGAGATGGTTTGGTATTGGTGAGAGTAATAGTGACCTACCATTGGTGTCAGTGGGAGGAATAGTGACCCATCATTGGTGTCAGTGGGAGGAATAGTGCCCCATCATTGGTGTCAGTGGGAGGAATAGTGCCCCATCATTGGTATCAGTGGGAGGAATAGTGCCCCATCATTGGTGTCAGTGGGAGGAATAGTGCCCCATCATTGGTGTCAGTGGGAGGAATAGTGCCCCATCATTGGTGTCAGTGGGAGGAATAGTGCCCCATCATTGGTGTCAGTGGGAGGAATAGTGCCCCATCATTGGTGTCAGTGGGAGGAATAGTGCCCCAACATTGGTGTCAGTGGGAGGAATAGTGCCCCATCATTGGTATCAGTGGGGGAATAGTGCCCCATCATTGGTGTCAGTGGGAGGAATAGTGCCCCATCATTGGTATCAGTGGGAGGAATAGTGTCCCATCATTGGTGTCAGTGGGAAGAATAGTGCCCCATCATTGGTATCAGTGGGGGAATAGTGCCCCATCATTGGTGTCAGTGGGAGGAATAGTGCCCCATCATTGGTATCAGTGGGAGGAATAGTGTCCCATCATTGGTGTCAGTGGGAGGAATAGTGCCCCATCATTGGTATCAGTGGGAGGAATAGTGCCCCACCATTGGTGTCAGTGGGAGGAATAGTGCCTCAACATTGGTGTCAGTGGGAGGAATAGTGCCCCATCATTGGTATCAGTGGGAGGAATAGTGCCCCATCATTGGTGTCAGTGGGAGGAATAGTGCCCCATCATTGGTGTCAGTGGGAAGAATAGTGCCCCATCATTGGTATCAGTGGGAGGAATAGTGCCCCACCATTGGTGTCAGTGAGAGGAATAGTGCCCCATCATTGGTGTCAGTGGGAGGAATAGTGCCCCATCATTGGTGTCAGTGGGAGGAATAGTGCCCCATCATTGGTGTCAGTGGGAGGAATAGTGCCCCATCATTGGTGTCAATGGGAAGAATAGTGTCCCATCATTGGTATCAGTGGGAGGAATAGTGCCCCATCATTGGTGTCAGTGAGAGGAATAGTGCCCCATCATTGGTGTCAGTGGGAAGAATAGTGCCCCACCATTGGTGTCAGTGGGAGGAATAGTGCCCCATCATTGGTATCAGTGGGAGGAATAGTGCCCCGTCATTGGTGTCAGTGGGAGGAATAGTGCCCCATCATTGGTGTCAGTGAGAGGAATAGTGCCCCATCATTGGTGTCAGTGGGAAGAATAGTGCCCCACCATTGGTGTCAGTGGGAGGAATAGTGCCCCACCATTGGTGTCAGTGGGAGGAATAGTGCCTCAACATTGGTGTCAGTGGGAGGAATAGTGCCCCATCATTGGTGTCAGTGTGAGGAATAGTGCCCCACCATTGGTGTCAGTGAGAGGAATAGTGCCCCATCATTGGTGTCAGTGAGAGGAATAGTGCCCCATCGTTGGTGTCAGTGAGAGGAATAGTGCCCCACCATTGGTATCAGTGGGAGGAATAGTGCCCCATCATTGGTGTCAGTGGGAGGAATAGTGCCCCATCATTGGTGTCAGTGTGAGGAATAGTGCCTCAACATTGGTGTCAGTGGGAGGAATAGTGCCCCATCATTGGTATCAGTGGGAGGAATAGTGCCCCATCATTGGTGTCAGTGAGAGGAATAGTGCCCCATCATTGGTGTCAGTGGGAGGAATAGTGCCCCATCATTGGTGTCAGTGGGAGGAATAATGCCCTATCATTGGTGTCAGTGGGAGGAATAGTGCCCCATCATTGGTGTCAGTGGGAGGAATAGTGCCCCATCATTGGTGTCAGTGGGAGGAATAGTGCCCCACCATTGGTATCAGTGGGAGGAATAGTGCCCCATCATTGGTGTCAGTGGGAGGAATAGTGCCCCATCATTGGTGTCAGTGGGAGGAATAATGCCCTATCATTGGTGTCAGTGGGAGGAATAGTGCCCCATCATTGGTGTCAGTGGGAGGAATAGTGCCCCACCATTGGTGTCAGTGGGAGGAATAGTGCCCCACCATTGGTATCAGTGGGAGGAATAGTGCCCCATCATTGGTGTCAGTGGGAGGAATAGTGCTCCAAGGGCCGGATAAAGGCAAGGAAAGGGCCACAACTGGCCCGTGAGCTGCAGTTTGGAGACCACTGCTATAGCTCAAAAACAGATCTCCCAAACGTGACTGCTGGGGTCAATCCAAGGGGACCCGGGTCTCCAGAGCCTGTGAGGGGTCAGATCCTGTCTCATAGACTGTGTACAAAGGAAGGAAGCCATGCCTGGTAGGAACCCCAGATGTGTGGGATCAGTGGTGGATACATCCACCAAAAAGCAGCACTGACACCCTAAGGAGACACAACATACATGTAGAAATCCCAGATTTCCCCGACCACAGGAGGAGAACCAGACAGGTTCCCTCCCCTGAAGGAGAAATATGTGAGCGTTGACCTCTGCCGTGGCTCTGAGCTGCGTGGATGCAGAACAATGGTGTCATTGTATGGACATGGATGGCTCCGGGGCTACTGCAACCTGATCTCCGGATGTGTAAACTGCCACTGTGTAACCTGTCCCTATGGAAGAACCGGCCGCTTCCCACTTGTAAAATAACTTCAGTGTGGAAACGTTCGATCCATTCTCTTTACCATCCGTGGTTCAACTTCGGGATCCCGGGAGGACGGGGAGGGGGGCGTGACACAGGGGCCACAGAAAATTGGAGTGTCGTGCTGCAAACACTGTCCTGTCGATCCTTCCGACGTTGATCCCTATTGCAAGAACTGCTGATCAAACTACAGCAAGCAGGCTTGAGACACGAAAACGATTATTTTGGGGTAAAAAGTGGCATTTCCAAAAAGAATCTGCAGCTTTGGGAAAAAACTTTCATTTTTTTTTCTTTTTTATTATTCGCTATTTAAAGCCATCGCAACATCTTCTTCGATATATATAGTCACCTTGTGCAAAAGTAATATATATAATATATACAGGAGATTTATCTATCGCGGACATTGACTGTTGCTTTGTCACATTGCTGAAAAAATAATAGATAAATCTCCTGTATATATTATATATATTATTTTTCAGCAATGTGACAAAGCAACCGTCAATGTCCGCGATAGATAAATCTCCTGTATATATTATATATATCGTGGACATTGACGGTTGCTTTGTCACCTTGTGCAAAAGTAATATATATAATGTATACAGGAGATTTATCTATTATTTTTTCAGCAATGTGACAAAGCAGCTGTCAATGTCCACGATAGATAAATCTCCTGTATATATTATATATTTTTTTTTTCAGCAATGTGACAAAGCAACCGTCAATGTCCACGATATATATAATATATACAGGAGATTTATCTATCGCGGACATTGACGGTTGCTTTGTCACATTGCTGAAAAATAATATATATAATATATACAGGAGATTTATCTATCGTGGACATTGACAGCTGCTTTGTCACATTGCTGAAAAAATAATAGATAAATCTCCTGTATACATTATATATATTATTTTTCAGCAATGTCACAAAGCAACCGTCAATGTCCACGATATATATAATATATACAGGAGATTTATCTATCGCGGACATTGACGGTTGCTTTGTCACATTGCTGAAAAAATAATAGATAAATCTCCTGTATATATTATATATATCGCGGACATTGACGGTTGCTTTGTCACATTGCTGAAAAAAAATATATATAATATATACAGGAGATTTATCTATCGTGGACATTGACAGCTGCTTTGTCACATTGCTGAAAAAATAATATATATAATGTATACAGGAGATTTATCTATTATTTTTTCAGCAATGTGACAAAGCAACCGTCAATGTCCGCGATATATATATGTAATATATACAGGAGATTTATCTATCGCGGACATTGACTGTTGCTTTGTCACATTGCTGAAAAAATAATAGATAAATCTCCTGTATACATTATATATATTATTTTTTCAGCAATGTGACAAAGCAACCGTCAATGTCCGCGATATATATAATATATACAGGAGATTTATCTATTATTTTTTCAGCAATGTGACAAAGCAACCGTCAATGTCCGCGATAGATAAATCTCCTGTATATATTATATATATCGTGGACATTGACGGTTACTTTGTCACATTGCTGAAAAAAAATATATATAATATATACAGGAGATTTATCTATCGTGGACATTGACAGCTGCTTTGTCACATTGCTGAAAAAATAATAGATAAATCTCCTGTATACATTATATATATTATTTTTCAGCAATGTCACAAAGCAACCGTCAATGTCCGCGATATATATAATATATACAGGAGATTTATCTATCGCGGACATTGACGGTTGCTTTGTCACATTGCTGAAAAAATAATAGATAAATCTCCTGTATATATTATATATATCGCGGACATTGACGGTTGCTTTGTCACATTGCTGAAAAAATAATATATATAATGTATACAGGAGATTTATCTATTATTTTTTCAGCAATGTCACAAAGCAACCGTCAATGTCCACAATAGATAAATCTCCTGTATATATTATATATATCGCGGACATTGACGGTTGCTTTGTCACATTGCTGAAAAAATAATATATATAATATATACAGGAGATTTATCTATCGTGGACATTGACAGCTGCTTTGTCACATTGCTGAAAAATAATATATATAATGTATACAGGAGATTTATCTATTATTTTTTCAGCAATGTCACAAAGCAACCGTCAATGTCCGCGATAGATAAATCTCCTGTATATATTATATATATAATTTTTTCAGCAATGTGACAAAGCAACCGTCAATGTCCGCGATAGATAAATCTCCTGTATATATTATATATATCGCGGACATTGACGGTTGCTTTGTCACACTGCTGAAAAAATAATATATATAATGTATAATATATACAGGAGATTTATATATCAGGGACACTTTGTCACATTGCTGAAAAAATCCATTACTTCTCATGGGGCTCAACACAAAGTCACAATCAGACAAAGGCAGCTGCAAAGCAAGCAGTGTCCGCTCTTCTCTCTGTTCGGCTAGCCCATGGGGCTCTGGGAATCTTCTGTCACGCATTAAATGTTGATTGATAAAACAAGGATTTTATATACAGTGGGGATGGAAAGTTTGGGCCCCCCAGCTACAAATTTGTATTAATGTGTATAAAGAAGCCAAGGAAAGATGGAAAAATCTCCAAAAGGCATCAAATTACAGATTAGACATTCTTATAATATGTCAACAAAAGTTAGATTTTATTTCCATCATTTACACTTTCAAAATAACAGAAAACAAAAAAATGGCATCTGCAAAAGTTTGGGCCCCCTGCAGAATTTATAGCATGCACTGCCCCCTTTGCCAAGCTGAGACCTGCCAGTGTCATGGATTGTTCTCAATCATCGTCTGGGAAGACCAGGTGATGTCAATCTCAAAGGTTTTAAATGCCCAGACTCATCTGACCTTGCCCCAACAATCAGCACCATGGGTTCTTCTAAGCAGTTGTCTAGAAAACTGAAACTGAAAATAGTTGATGCTCACAAAGCTGGAGAAGGCTATAAGAAGATAGCAAAGCGTTTTCAGATGTCAATATCCTCTGTTCGGAATGTAAATAAGAAATGGCAGTCATCAGGAACAGTGGAAGTTAAAGCAAGATCTGGAAGACCAAGAAAAATATCAGACAGAACAGCTCGCAGGATTGTGAGAAAAACAATTCAAAACCCACGTTTGACTGCACGATCCCTCCAGAAAGATCTGGCAGACACTGGAGTTGTGGTCACTATTCCACTATAAAGAGATACTTGTACAAATATAGTCTTCATGGAAGAGTCATCAGAAGAAAACCTCTTCTACGTCCTCACCACAAAAATCATCGTTTGAACTTTGCAAATGAACATATAGACAAGCCTGATGCATTTTGGAAACAAGTTCTGTGGACCGATGAGGTTAAAATTGAACTTTTTGGCCGGAATGAGCAAAGGTACGTTTGGAGAAGAAGGGGCACAGAATTTAATGAAAAGAACCTCTGTCCAACTGTGAAGCATGGGGTTGGATCAATCATGCTTTGGGGTTGTGTTGCAGCCAGTGGCACAGGGAACATCTCACGAGTAGAAGGAAAAATGGATTCAATAAAAGTTCAGCAAATTTTGGATGGCAACTTGATGCCATCTGTGAAAAAGCTGAAGTTAAAGAGAGGATGGCTTCTACAAATGGATAATGATCCTAAACACACCTCAAAATCCACGGGGGATTACATCAAGAGGCGTAAACTGAAGGTTTTGCCATGGCCTTCACAATCTCCTGACCTCAACATCATTGAAAATCTATGGATAGACCTTAGAAGAGCCGTGCGTGACAGACAGCCCAGAAATCTCAAAGAACTGGAAGACTTTTGTAGGGAAGAATGGGCAAAGATACCTCAAACAAGAATTGAAAGACTCTTGGCTGGCTACAAAAAGCGTTTACAAGCCGTGATACTTGCCAAAGGGGGCAGTACAAGATATTAATTCTGCAGGGTGCCCAAACTTCTGCAGACGCCATTTTTTTGTTTTCTGTTATTTTGAAAGTGTAAATGATGGAAATAAAATCTAACTTTTGTTGACAAATTATAAGAATGTCTAATCTGTAATTTGATGCCTTTTGGAGATTTTTCCATCTTTCCTTGGCTTCTTTATGCACATTAATACACATTTTTAGCTGGGGGGCCCAAACTTTCGATCCCCACTGTATATATATATATATATATATAAAAATGTTTAATTTTAGTACTGACAACAATCAATAATAAGGACAAATAAAACACACACATAGGTCACACATCACACATCCCACCTTCTTTGGTTGCCTCAGCAACATGTCTTTGCATCTCAGAATCCTATCCGAAGCGGTCTGAAAATCCTTCCGAGCCACGGCCTGGGTGGATGCACACAATGGGAAAGTCTTTGAATGTGACAATTGCCATAAAATATATATATATTTTTTACACTGAAGCCCATTACACCTTCATGCTCCGTTGTGCTGCATTAGGGCTTGTTTACACTTGCTTCAAAACGTGGCGTTGGAGACGCTTTTTTAAAGCGCTTTGAATGCCAATTAAAGCCCCATAAAATGGTCACCTTACAGTCCTGTTCATACACTATATTGCCCCAAGTATTGGCTGGCCGCCCTCTCCACGCACATGACCTGTAATGGTCCCCCAGTCTTAGTCCGTAGGGTTCAATATTAGGTTGGCCCCGTCCTCTCCACGCATATGACCTTTAATGGCCCCCCAGTTTTAGTCCGTAGGGTTCAATATTGAGTTGGCCCCCCGCCCTTTCCCCACACATGACCTTTAATGGCCCCCCAGTTTTAGTCCGTAGGGTTCAATATTGAGTTGGCCCCCCGCCCTTTCCCCACACATGACCTTTAATGGCCCCCCAGTCTTAGTCCGTAGGGTTCAATATTGAGTTGGCCGGCATTTCCACACATATGACCTTCAATGGCCTCCCAGTCTTAGTCCATAGGGTTCAATATTGAGTTGGCCCCGCCCTTTCCCCCACACATGACCTTTAATGGCCCCCCAGTCTTAGTCCGTAGGGTTCAATATTGAGTTGGCCGGCATTTCCACACATATGACCTTCAATGGCCTCCCAGTCTTAGTCCATAGGGTTCAATATTGAGTTGGCCCCGCCCTTTCCCCCACACATGACCTTTAATGGCCCCCCAGTCTTAGTCCATAGGGTTCAATATTGAGTTGGCCGGCATTTCCACACATATGACCTTCAATGGCCCCCCAGTCTTAGTCCATAGGGTTCAATATTGAGTTGGCCCTCCCCTTTCCCCGCACATGACCTTTAATGGCCCCCAGGTCTTAGTCCGTAGGGTTCAATATTGGGTTGGCCCCGCCCTTTCCACACACATGACCTTTAATGGCCCCCCGGTCTTAGTCCGTAGGGTTCAATATTGGGTTGGCCCCGCCCTTTCCCCCACACATGACCTTTAATGGCCCCCCGGTCTTAGTCCGTAGGGTTCAATATTGGGTTGGCCCCGCCCTTTCCACACACATGACCTTTAATGGCCCCCCAGTCTTAGCCCGTAGGGTTCAATATTGAGTTGGCCCCGCCCTTTGCAGCTATAACAGCTTCAACTCTTCTGGGAAGGCCGTCCACAAGGTTTAGGAGGGTGTCTATGGGAAGGTTGGACCATTCTTCCAGAAGCACATTTGTCAGGTCAGGCACTGATGTCGGGGGAGGGGGCCTGGCTCGCAGTCTCCGCTCTAATTCATCCCAAAGGTGTTCTATGGGGTTGAGGTCAGGACTCTGTGCAGGACAGTCAAGTTCCTCCACCCCAAACTGGCTCCTCCATGTCTTTATGGATCTGCACAATGCAGTCAGGCAAGTACCGTTCTCCTGGCCACCGCCAAACCCAGACATGTCCATCGGATTGCCAGACAGAGAAGCGTGATTGGTCACTCCAGAGAACACGTCTCCTCTGCTCTAGAGTCCAGTGGCGGCGTGCTTTACACCACGGCATCCGACGCTTTGCATTGCACTTGGTGATGGAAGGCTTGGATGCAGCTGCTCGGCCATGGAAACCCATTCCATGAAGCTCTCTACGCACTGTTGTTGGGCTCATCTGAAGGCCACACCAAGTTTGGAGGTCTTTAGCTATTGACTCTGCAGACAGTTGGTGACTTCTGCGCACTGTGCGCTTCAGCATGGGCTGACCCCGCCCTGTCATGTGACGTGGCCTACCACTTGGTGGCTGAGTGGCTGTTGTTCCCAGTTGCTTCCACTTTGTTATAATCCCACTAACAGTTGAGCGTGGAATATTTAGTAGCCAGGAAATGTCACGGATGGACTTATTGCCCAGGTGGCCACCTATCACGGGACCACGCTTGGAGTCACTGAGCTCCTGAGAGCGTCCCATTCTTTCACCAATGTTTGTAGAAGCCGTCTGCATGCCTAGGGGCTTGATTGTATACACCTGTGTCCATGGGGGGGATTGGAACACCTGAATCACATGATATGGAGGGGATTGGAACACCTGAATCACATGATATGGAGGGGATTGGAACATCTGAATCACATGATATGGAGGGGATTGGAACACCTGAATCACATGATATGGAGGGGATTGGAACACATGAATCACATGATATGGAGGGGATTGGAACACCTGAATCACATGATATGGAGGGGACTGGAACACATGAATCACATGATATGGAGGGGATTGGGACACCTGAATCACATGATATGGAGGGGATTGGGACACCTGAATCACATGATATGGAGGGGATTGGGACACCTGAATCACATGATATGGAGGGGATTGGAACACCTGAATCACATGATATGGAGGGGATTGGAGCACCTGACTCACATGATATGGAGGGGATTGGAGCACCTGACTCACATGATATGGAGGGGATTGGAACACCTGAATCACATGATATGGAGGGGATTGGAACACCTAAATCACATGATATGGAGGGGATTGGAACACCTGACTCACATGATATGGAGGGGATTGGAACACCTGAATCACCTGATATGGAGGGGATTGGGACACCTAAATCACATGATATGGAGGGGATTGGGACACCTGAATCACATGATATGGAAGGGATTGGAACACCTGAATCACATGATTTGGAGAGCCGGCCCAATACTTTTGGCAATATAGTGTACATCGTGTTCAAAAGTTATACTCCGTGATGATTTCTTGGTGCTTCAAAGCGTCTCCAAAGCCTCCATAGAAGTCTATGACGACGCTCGCTTACAGCTCCTGCAGCTTTTGAGAGGCTTTTATTCAGCTTTGGCTTGGCTTTGTTCTGGAGGTATTGCAGGTATGAGATATCAACGCACACACAGGGCACCTTCATTGACCCCGGGTTCTCACTGATGCGGTGCCAAATTCGCAGCACCTTTTTGGTGCGGATGCGGTGCGATTTGCGTCATATAAAATGTACGGCTCAAATCGCACCGCACAGAATTTGCATGTGATTTGTACAGGAATGCGGCGCAGTTCCCGTGCGAATCACATGCGATATGCCGCACCGCACAAGAAAAAAATCTGATCCATCCTGCGGGGATCGTCGGCTTGCTTTGAAACTTACCTTTTCGTGGAGTGATCAGTTAACCCCGTATAGGTTGCAAGCCGACGATCCCCGCAGGATGGATGGGATCTGCGGATTGGGGAGGATAATGGACCGGACTCCGATCCATTACGCTCAATCTGCAGATCCCATCCATCCTACGGGGATCGTCGAAGGAGGTGTCACCAAGTGTTCCGGCACCGGGTGACACCAACCCTAGGGACGCCTCTGGCTCCGACCAATGACCGCTGTCATTGAGGACAATAGGGTGCAACTTGGAATGCGATTTGCAAGCCACATGGCATGCAGATCGCATGCCATGTCGCACCCAGTGTGACCGGGATCTTAAAGCGGAGCTCCACCCAAAAGGGGAAGTTCCGCTTTAAGGACTGCTCCCCCGCTCCCCATTAAGGATTGGCACCTTTGGGGGGCAAGGGGGAGCCGGCACCCGAATTTGACAGGTACCCGCTCCCATTTCCGGTCCGGAAGGTGTCCTCCCTCCCTGTAGTCCTTTGGAACACGTGACAGGTCCCTGAAGACTACAGGACCATTCATGAAGCTGCACTGCCGGGTGCCCTCACTGAAGATGCCGGCCTCCTGGGATCCAGGACGGCTGGTGAAATGGGCTGTGGGGGACACACCACGGGACCGAGGGACAGGTAAGTGGCTGAATTTTTAAAAGTCAGCAGCTACAGTTTTTGTAGTTGCTGACTTTTACTTTTTGACAGGTGAGTGGAACTCCGTCCCCTACACTCCACCGAAACTGCCTTACTCAAACTCTCCAATGACCTGCTAACCGCCAAAGCTAATGGCCACTATTCAGTGCTCCTACTCCTTGACCTCTCTGCGGCCTTCCACACAGTCGACCACCCCCTCCTCCTCAAAAAACTACACTCCCTCGGCCTCAGAGATTCTGCTCTCTCCTGGCTCTCATCCTACCTGTCACAACGCTCCTTCAGCGTTACCTATAATGCTACCACCTCCCCCTCACTCCCCCTCTCTGTTGGGGTCCCTCAAGGCTCTGTCCTCAGGCCCCTTCTCTTCTCCATCTACACCTCCTCCCTTGGCCAACTCATACACTCTCACGGCTTCAACTACCACCTCTATGCCGACGACACACAAATCTATCTCTCAACCCCCCACCTCACCCCCTCGGTCTCCGCCCCCCACCTCACCCCCTCGGTCTCTGCCCAAATCACACACCTACTGAGCGACATATCAGACTGGATGTCGCTCCACTTCCTTAAATTGAACCTCTCCAAAACCGAGTTTCTTGTCTTCCCCCCAGCCCGGACCCCACCCCCCATTGATTTCTCCGTCACATCCAACAACGCTACCATCAAACCCGCCCCGCAGGCCAGAGTACTGGGTGTCATTCTGGACTCCAACCTATCCTTCCAGCCCCAAGTCCAATCTTTAACAAACTCGTGCAGACTCCACCTCCGCAACATGCAGACTCCACCTCCGCAACATGCAGACTCCACCTCCGCAACATGCAGACTCCACCTCCGCAACATCGCCAAAATCCGCACGTTCCTAACCCCAGAAACCACTAAACAGCTCATCCACTCCCTCATCATATCACGACTCGACTACTGCAACTCCCTCCTCACTGTCCTGCCTCGCCGCTGGCTATCCCCGCTTCAGTCCACCCTGAATACGGCTGCCAGACTCATTCACCTTTCCAACCGCTCCGTCTCCGCCACCCCCCTCTGCCAATCCCTCCACTGACCTCCACTCAGTGTCCTCCACCCCCCTCTGCCAATCCCTCCACTGGCTTCCGATTGCGCAACGGATCAAATTCAAAATCCTAACACTGACGTACAAAGCCGTCCACCATACTGCCCCGAACTACATCACTGACCTAATATCCAAGTACCGCCCAACACGCACACTCCGCTCCTCACAAGACCTCCTTCTCTCTAGTTCCCTGGTCTCCTCCTCCCATGCCCGCCTCCAGGACTTCTCCAGGGTGTCACCCATCCTCTGGAACTCCCTGCCCCAACCCATCAGATTATCACCTACTCTCCTCTCCTTTAGGCGCACCCTGAAAACCCATCTCTTCAGGGAAGCCTACCCCACCCCCTGCTAACTTGCCGACCTCCTCCACTCTTCCTACCACTCCATCCCCCACAGCTATCTCCTCCTGTGCCACCATCCCCTCCCTCCTAGATTGTAAGCTCGAAAGAGCAGGGCCCTCGATCCCCTCATGTTTTGCATTGTATTGGTATTGTTCTATCACATGTTCTGTCCCCCTTTGTAATGTACAGCGCTGAGCCAACTATAAATACTGTATAATAATAATAATAATAATAATAATAATAATAATAACTCCGCTTTCATGTTTCATTTATTGATTTCAGTTCTTTCAATCATGGTGGCTCAGCATCGCATGTGGGCGTTACCTAGGGCGGTCTGCATACAAATACAGCCCACCTAGGAACACCCACTGCTCCACACCGACACCCACCCATCGGGTATTTTGATATTTGCACGACTTCCCCAAAAAGCCAGCCCGCTGCTTGCATCGGGGCTCTTGAGAGGAGGAGGAGGAGGAGGCAAGGTGCTGTGATGTTTTCAGGAAGCTATGTTTAGCACTCTGTCAGCCCCTCCCACCAACCATGATCTGCTTGCGTTGTATAGGGAACCACGGAGACCCAGTGATGACATCACTGAGACGAAATGTAATGAAAACAAAAACGTTTTATTTCATAAATCAATAAGCATGTTGACGAGGGGGGTAGGAAGGAACCCCGGGGAGTCAAAATACAATCAGATTACACTTCAGATTTAACCACTTCCAGACCGGACACTTTTACCCCCTTCCTGACCAGGGCAATTTTCAGCTTTCAGCGCTATCACACTTTGAATGACAATTGCGCGGTCATGCAACACTGTACCCATATGAATTTTTTACCATTTTTTTTTAAAATAGATAAAGCTTTATTTTGGTGGTATTTATTCACTGCTGGGATTTGTATTTTTTTTGCTATGTAAATGAAATGTCCAAAAATTTTGAAAAATTTTTTTGCAAATAAATAATATTTCATCATAAATCTTGGCCAAAATTTATTCCGTTATCTTTTTAGTAAAAAAAAAAAAAATCCAAATTTGTTTATAAGCAAAAATTATAATTTTTAAACATTTTTTTTTACATTTTTATTTTTTTATATTATTATTTTTTATTTTTTTTTTTTTTTTTTTACATACTGTCACCCTAGCAGTACAGTGTCACCATGGTGACACTGTACTACTTGTGAGGGGTGATGAAGATTTTTTTTTTACACTGATTGCTTTTACACCCATATAGGATGTAAAAGCAATCATTTCTCTTTCTCTCTGTCTGCATTCTTGCACTCATTGAGAAGAACTGAGTGAGCTGTGATTGGTCACAGCTTGTCACATGGTACAAGGCTTTTGTGAATAGCCTTGTACCATGTGACCTCTGTGATCATTCACAGATTTCACACATAGTAAGCAATGATGTCAGAAGTGACATCTTGCTTACTACTTTGCATGTGATCACTGATTGGCCAATCAGTGATCACATGATCGGGACCTCGTACAGAGGTCCCGTCCGACGATCAGTGTTTCACTGTGTCCGGAGGACACAGCGGGCACTGGATCGCGGTGCTGCGTGCTCCCAGGGAGCGCGCACAAGCAGGGTGCGGGGAGGCCGTTTATAGACGGCCACCCGACCCTGCAGTGCCACCGTCCGGCTGTTTATATACAACGGCCGGTCGGGAAGTGGTTAAGAAGGCTAGACACTATGGGACTTACGGCCTCCGCCTGATATGTCAGCACTTTGAAGACTTCCTTCTCCACCCAGTCTTTGTACAAGTTCACATCTGTCTCCGGAGCGCTTCTCTGAGTCTTCATGCAATAAAGCTTTTCTAGAGTCTAGTAGAGACATGATGAAAACGCTTAACAAGCTGAGTCACTGGCAGACTCCATCCGATCTCATATCTTATGTAACTTACATCCATGGAGAATTCAAGAAACACAGACGCCCGCTTCGGCTTTCCAATGTCTATCCAACCCTTTCCAGTTTTCATGGCCATCTGAGGAGTAAAGTGATCATAGATATTTCTAAAGCTAGGAGATACCTTACCATGATACAATCAGTGTACAGGACCAAAGGGCAAGGCTCATGCGTATTAACGGATTGCCTAGGCAGTAGTAGCCACCTGTCATGTTCTATGGCGATCAACATCTGCCTTGACACGTTTCATGGTGATTGAATGAAGGTGACTGAGTTACCAGGGCAGATATAAATACTGGGGTATGTTCCTGACATACCTGTGGAAGACACTTGGATGGAACTGAGGAAGACATTGGACGGAACCAAGTAAAAAATTGGATGGAACCGATGAAGACATTTGGACAGTACTGAGGAAAACACTTGGATGGGACTATGGGCGACATTGAACGGAATCAAGGAAGAAACTTGCTCGGAACTGAGGAAGACACTTGGATGGAACTGAGGAAGACACTTGGATGGAACTGAGGAAGACACTTGAATGGAACTGAGGAAGACACTTGGATGGAACTGAGGAAGACACTTGGATGGAACTGAGGAAGACATTGGATGGAACTGAGGAAGACATTGGATGGAACTGAGGAAGACATTGGATGGAACTGAGGAAGACACTTGGATGGAACTGAGGAAGACACTTGGATGGAACTGAGGAAGACACTTGGATGGAACTGAGGAAGACATCTGGATGGAACTGAGGAAGACTCTAGGGTGGGACTATGGGAGACATTGAAATGGAACCAAGGAAGAAACTTGCTCAAAACTGAGGAATACATTGGATGGAACCGAGGCAGACATTTGGATAGAACCGAGGAAGACACTTGGATGGAACCGAGGAAGACACTTGGATGGAACCGAGGAAGACACTTGGATGGAACCGAGGAAGACACTTGGATGGAACCGAGGAAGACACTTGGATGGGACTATGGGAGACATTGAACTGAACCAAGGAAGAAACTTACTCAAAACTGAGGAATACATTGGATGGAACCGAGGCAGACATTTGGATGGAACTGAGGAAGACACTTAGATGGAACTGAGGAATACATTGGATGGAACTGAGGAAGACATTTGGACAGAACTGAGGAAAACACTTGGATGGGACTATGGGAGACATTGAACGGAACCAAGAAAGAAACTTACTCAAAACAGAGGAACACATTTGATGGAACTGAGGAAGACACTCGGATGGAACTGAGGAAGACACTCGGATGGAACTGAGGAAGACACTCGGATGGAACTGAGGAAGACACTCGGATGGAACTGAGGAAGACACTCGGATGGAACTGAGGAAGACACTCGGATGGAACTGAGGAAGACACTCGGATGGAACTGAGGAAGACACTCGGATGGAACTGAGGAAGACACTTGGATGGAACTAAGGAAGACACTTGGATGGAACTGAGGAAAGCACTTTGACGGAACAGAGGAAGACACTTGGATGGAACAGAGGAAGACACTTGGACGGAACCGAGGAAGACATTGGACGGAACCGAGGAAGACATTTGGACAGAACTGAGGAAGACACTTGAATGGGACTGAGGAAGACATTGAACAGAACCAAGGAAGAAACTTGCTCGGAACCGAGGAAGACACTTGGATGGAACCGAGGAAAACACTTGGGTGGAACTGAGGAAAACACTTGGGTGGAACTGAGGAAAACACTTGGGTGGAACTGAGGAAAACACTTGGGTGGAACTGAGGAAAACACTTGGGTGGAACTGAGGAAAACACTTGGGTGGAACTGAGGAAAACACTTGGGTGGAACTGAGGAAAACACTTGGGTGGAACTGAGGAAAACACTTGGGTGGAACTGAGGAAAACACTTGGGTGGAACTGAGGAAAACACTTGGATGGAACTGAGGAAGAAAGTTGGGTGGAACTGAGGAAGAAAGTTGGGTGGAACTGAGGAAAACACTTGGAGGGAACCGAGGAAGACACTTGGACGGAACCGAGGAAGACATTAAACGGAACCGAGGAAGACATTTGGACAGAACTGAGGAAGACATTTGGATGGGACTGAGGAAGACATTTGGATGGGACTGAGGAAGACATTGAACGGAACCAAGGAAGACATTGAACGGAACCAAGGAAGACATTTGGACAGAACTGAGGAAGAAACTTTAGTGGGACTGAGGAAGACATTGAACAGAACCAAGGAAGAAACTTGCTCAGAACTGAGGAATACATTGGATGGAACCAAGGAAGACATTTGGGTGGAACTGAGGAAGACACTTGGATGGAACTGAGGAAGACACTTGGATGGAACTGAGGAAGACACTTGGATGCAACTGAGGAAGAAACTTGGGTGGAACTGAGAAAAACACTTGGAGGGAACTGAGGAAGACACTTGAAGAGAAATGAGGAAAACACTTTTCTAAAAGCGCAGGAATTGGTGTGAACTGTGGTATGAGGTTCAGGGATTGAGGTGATCTGAGGTGGGAAGGTGCAGGAATTGGGGTGATCTGAGGTATGAGGTTCAGCAATTGGAGTGATCTAAGATCTGAACAGGCAGGAATTGAAACTAATCTGAAATTTGAAGGTGCGGGAATTGGGGTGATCTGAGGGATGAAGGGGCTGGAATTGGGTGATTTGAGGCATGAAGGTGCAGGAATTGGGGTGATCTCAGGATTGAAGTTCTAGGAATTGGGGTGATCTGAGGTGTGAAGGTGAAGGAATTGGGGTGATCTGAGGTTTGAACGTCCTGGAACTATGAATGATCTGAGATCTGAAGGTGTGGGAATTAGGGTGAGCTGAGGGGAGAAGGTGCAGGAATTGGAGCCAATCTGATGTATGAAGGTGCAGTATTGGGGGCTGATCTGAGGTCTCATGGTGCAGGAATTGGGGTGATATAAGGTATGAGGTTCAGGAATTGGGGTAATCTGAGGTCTGAAGATGCAGAAATTGGGGTGATCTAAGGTATGAGGTTCAGGAACTGGGGCGATCTGAGGTATGAAGGTGCAGAAATTGGGGCCAATCTGATGTATGAAGGTGCAGCACTGAGGGCTGATCTGAGGTATGAAGGTTCAGGAATTGGGGTGATCTAAGGTATGAGGTTAAGGAATTGGGGTGATATGGGGTCTGAAGAGGCAGGAATTGGGGTGATCTGGGGTCTGAAGAGGCAGGAATTGGGGAGATTTGAGGGGTGAAGGTTCAGGAATTGGCGTAATCTGAGGTCTGAAGGTGCAGAAATTGGGGCCAATCTGATGTATGAAGGTGCAGCAGAGGGCTGATCTGAGGTCTGAAGGTGTAGGAATTGGGGTGATCTGAGGTATGAAGGTTCAGGAATTGGGGTTATCTAACGTATGAGGTTCAGGAATTGGGGTGATCTGGGGTCTGAAGAGGCAAGAATTGGGGAGAAGTGAGGGATGAAGGTGCAGGAATTGGGGTGATCTGTGGTATGAGGTTCAGGGATTGAGGTGATCTGAGGTGGGAAGGTGCAGGAATTGGGGTGATCTGAGGTAAGGGGGGCAGCAGCAGCAGGACACCTAACCACCGTTGGTGGACACCCTGAAAAACATATGGTCAGTAAACTTTTTCGTTTATAATCTTTCATGTACCCCACACCAACCAACCCTGAATAAAGGTATCTTAAGCAGTATCACGCTATGAGGTCTCTTATTGGGCACTCTGCGTGAGTGCTATCATTCGCAGTGCCCATCTGGAGGACTCAGGACCCTGGTGGTGATACCAGATAGCTGTTTCGGATGACCTTACCTCTGTGGAGCCGGGATGGTGATCTGGGTGCAATCTGATCTGGGATCTGATGATCTTTCTATGGCCTGGTGAGGATCACATATTGCGTATATTAAACGCACATCTGGTGAGTGCGTTTTTCACCTATTTGTGTGGTTCACACTTATCATCACACCTTGGATCAGGACGTCCACTCACCTGGAATTAGGATCTTTCCATGATCTGCACTATTACATTGAACTTTTGTTTTTATGGATCACCACCAGAGTGATATCACGCATGGGCATATAGTGTGTGTATAAACTGGGTTCTATTATTAAGCGCTGCACCATTTTATTTGACATATAGATCTGAGGTATGAGGTTCAGCAATTGGAGTGATCTGAGGTCTGAACAGGCAGGAATTGAAACTAATCTGAATGTGAAGGTGAGGGAATTGGGGTGATCTGAGGGATGAAGGTGCAGGAATTGGGGTGATCTGAGGTATGAGGTTCAGCAATTGGAGTGATCTGAGGTCTGAACAGGCAGGAACTGAAACTAATCTGAAATGTGAAGGTGAGGGAATTGGGGTGATCTGAGGTCTGAAGGTGCAGGAATTGGGTGATTTGAGGCATGAAGGTGCAAGAATTGGGGTGATCTGAGGGGTGAAGGTGCAGGAATTGGGGTGATCTGAGGGATGAAGGTGCAGGAGTTGGGGGTGATTTGAGGCATGAAGGTGCAGGAATTGGGGTGATCTGAGGGATGAGGGTGCAGG
This sequence comes from Staurois parvus, assembly GCF_062004578.1. NCBI lineage: Eukaryota > Metazoa > Chordata > Amphibia > Anura > Ranidae > Staurois > Staurois parvus. The sequence goes on from NW_028318959.1 coordinate 108,312, forward strand.
AATTGGGCTGATCTGAGGCATGAAGGTGCAGGAATTGGGGTGATCTGAGGGATGAGGGTGCAGGAATTGGGCTGATCTGAGGGGTGAAGGTGCAGGAATTGGACTGATCTGAGGCATGAAGGTGCAGAAATTGGGGTGATCTGAGGGGTGAAGGTGCAGGAATTGAGGTGATCTGAGGGGTGAGGTGCAGGAATTGGGCTGATCTGAGGCATGAAGGTGCAGGAATTGGGATGATCTGAGGGGTGAAGGTGCAGGAATTGGGGTGATCTGAGGGGTGAAGGTGCAGGAATTGGGGTGATCTGAGGGGTGAAGGTGCAGGAATTGGGGTGATCTCAGGGGTGAAGGTGCAGGAATTAGTTCTAATGTGTGGTCTGCGGCATGCTTAATAAACTATGTGCTCTAGAGGCGTATTCTTACCAAAACATTCCTTTCTAAAGTTGCCTCTGATTGGTTACATTCCTCACACCAGCAAGCAAGGTTGCAGGACACATGACGCACTACAATACAAAGCAACATATCAGCTGCCTCTAAGGAATGACACAACCATATACAAACTGAATACAAACACTGTCACAGTTCGGGGGCAGGAAAGGTATATTAACCCCTCGCCTACCGGACACTTCTACCCCCTTCCTGCCTACCGGGCACTTCTATCCCCTTCCTGCCTACTGGGCACTTCTACCCCCTTCCTGCCTACAGGGCACTTCTACCCCCTTCCTGCCTACAGGACACTTCTACCCCCTTCCTGCCTACAGGACACTTCTACCCCCTTCCTGCCTACAGGGCACTTCTACCCCCCTCCTGCCTACAGGACACTTCTACCCCCTTCCTGCCTACAGGGCACTTCTACCCCCTTCCTGCCTACAGGACACTTCTACCCCCTTCCTGCCTACAGGGCACTTCTACCCCCTTCCTGCCTACAGGACACTTCTACCCCCTTCCTGCCTACAGGACACTTCTACCCCCTTCACGCCTACAGGACACTTCTACCCCCTTCCTGCCTACAGGACACTTCTACCCCCTTCCTGCCTACAGGGCACTTCTACCCCGTTCCTGCCTACAGGGCACTTCTACCCCCTTCCTGCCTACCGGGCACTTCTACCCCCTTCCTGCCTACAGGACACTTCTACCCCCTTCCTGCCTACCGGGCACTTCTACCCCCTTCCTGCCTACAGGACACTTCTACCCCCTTCACGCCTACAGGACACTTCTACCCCCTTCCTGCCTACAGGACACTTCTACCCCCTTCCCGCCTACCGGGCACTTCTACCCCCTTCCTGCCTACAGGACACTTCTACCCCCTTCCTGCCTACAGGACACTTCTACCCCCTTCCTGCCTACAGGACACTTCTACCCCCTTCCTGCCCACAGGACACTTCTACCCCCTTCCTGCCCACAGGACACTTCTACCCCCTTCCTGCCTACAGGACACTTCTACCCCCTTCCTGCCTACCGGACACTGATATGTGGCATTGATGTGGCACTGATGGACACTGACAGGTGGCACTGCTGGGGCTACACTGATCATCAGTGCCCTGATGATCAGTGTACATGTCCCCTCCGCGGAAAGCCGATTACCGGCTCTCCGCTCCTCTCCTCTGTCAGCGTGACAGCTCGTGAGGAGAGAAATGCAGATAACCGGCATTTCCCTATTTACATGTTATCAGCTGTGATTGGACACACCTGATCACATGACCGAGCCGTCATCTTCGGCTCTTTCCGTGGATCGGTGATCCGCTGTATCCGAGGGACACAGTGCACCGCCGATCGCCACACGCTCCCGGAGCCGCGCATGCATGGTGAGAATGGGAGGATGTCATATGACATCCTCCCAGAACGAGAGAGAACCACCTTGTGCCCGTCATTGGACTATATGGTGGGCGGGAGGCGGTTAAAGTGTAAGTACACCCACAGCCGGCATTTGTAGGTTTCGGGTGGAATGGAGATGGGTTATAACTCCTCAGTTCTGCCGGGGAGACTTCCCTTGACTTCCTGTCCCAGAGACGTAACAGGTTATCCAGAGAAAGGGCTACAAATCCTCTCCTAGGCAGCTGTTAGAGAGCAGGTGTCCCCATTGGAAGATTTCCCCTCTATTCCTGTTCTGGTGACAACCTTAACCTTCTGGTTTCCTATCGCTCTCGGTGACAATGCTGTGCAAAGTCCAGAATAGGTATGGTGGAGGCTCTTGGAATACCGATACTCAGCGGTGCCGTATTGCAGGATGTCAAACCGGTTTCTAAGGCTCAATGACCCTGGGGGGGGGGCTGTTATTGTCAGACAGGGGGTCACCCTAATCTGGGGTACCCAGAATCATAATCCAGAAAGAGAAAGAAGGAAGAGCGGCAAACCACAAAGACGTCAAACTTACCCATAGATCTCTCCATCTCGGTAATGGCTTCTCCTCCCCTCTTGGTGATTCCCCAGTTCCACAGGTCAACGGCATGTTCTTCCATCTACAAAGGGAGCACAGAGGTAACATGGGAGGAGGGACCGTCGCGCCCTCGCCGCTGTCATAGAGACAGACGTGTGAACAGACGGGTTCCTACCAGTGGAAGGTGGACAACCAGGTCCTACACGGCCCCATCTAGGCGCTGACGCTTTGTAGCCTTCGGGACGTTGGAATAAGAAGGAAAGGGACTTTGACCAAAGGGCGAGGAATTACAGGGGCCGCGAGGGCCACAACCTTCATTGAAATATATTCTTCAATAGCCACCAAGGATATACATTCACTCTGTGTGCACCAAAAGCCTTTGTAAACCCAGATACCACCTTGTAAAAGTAGCTGTGAGGACCAGGGGTTGTTTCATGAAAGGTGCAGATCTCTGGTCAGAAAGTAAAATCCGATCTTTATCTCCACGTTGACTCCCAGCCTCCTCCAACCGCTTGAATCTGTAGACTTACCTTGTGAAGACCCCACACGTGTCCTTCCTGGAATTCTGGGACACGGAGTCACTAGACCCTGTGAGCAGGCACTGCTAGGTCACACCTCTCACAGGACCCGCCTTCTGAGAGGAGGTGGCACAGGAATCAGCAAGGTACCATGGGACATGTAGTCCTTAGACATGGAGGAGAAGCTGCAAAGCATGCTGGGGACCCAGGAAGGTGTGGAAAGAGACGGCTGGCAGACAGGCAGCACTCGCAGCATGGAAGGTGATTTCTCCAGTCATCTCTTCTAGGATTGTCAGTGAGAAGAATGCTTTGTATTCCCATTATAATGCTGATGGTGCAACATGCTGCGACCCTTTGATAGCAATAAAAATGATTTTTGAAATGCTCCTAACATGTTGCAGCTTCTAGGAGATTTGAGTGGTTGGGTTTTTATATTGACAGACTGCTAATATATATATATTTATTTATGTTTAAGTATTAACATAAATATATATTTTATTATTAATAACAATATTTATATATATATATTTTTATGTTTAAGTATTAACATAAATATATATTTCACATTAATATTATTATTAGTAATATATATATATATATTATATTATTATTATTATTATTATTATTAATAAAATAAAATATATATGTTAATACTTAAAAATAATAATAAATATATATAGATATATATAATATTAATATGAAATATATATTTATGTTAATACTTAAACATAAAAAAATATATATAAATATTGTTATTAATAATAAAATATATATTTATGTTAATACTTAAATAAATATATGTGTATATATATATATATATATATGTGTGTATATATATTTATTTATTTAAGTATTAACATAAATATATATTTTATTATTAATAACAATATTTATATATTTTTTTTATGTTTAAGTATTAACATAAATATATATTTCATATTAATAGTATTATTAATAATATTTTATATATATATATATATATATATATATATATATTTATTTATTTTTTAATTTAAAGTATTAACATAAATATATATTTTATTGTTAATAATAATGATAATAATATTTTATTTATATATATATATATATATATATATGTATATATATATATATATGTGTGTGTGTATGATGTTTATGTATTAACATAAATATATATTTCATAATAATATTATTATTAATAATATTATATATATATATATATATATATATTTATTTTTTAAAGTGTTAACATAAATATATATTTAATTTTATTATTATTATTATTATTATTATTATTATTATTATTATTATTATTATTATTAATAATAATAATAATAATAATAATAATGCTAATAATAATATTTTATATATATATATATATTTATTATTATTATTATTTTATTTATTTTTTCACAGGTGTTATTTACGGTGAGTTTATTGGGTAGTGTGCTGTTATCATATATCATTGGTTTTATCATATATCGTAGGTCATATTTTTTTGTAATATACACATCTATATCTATTGAAGAAAAAAAAAAAAAAAAAGTCAGCGCTACCTTACTAATCAATAACATAACAATAATGGTGGAACCCTCTAATGTGTGTCATTCTCAATAAACGTCGATATTACTCCTAGATCAGTCTCTGTGATATGGAACTGCGCAGATAATACACATCAAACTGAATTAAATTACCTTCCAGTGCAATCATTTAATTGATACGTGTCATGGCCGGTCACATGACCCTAAACCCCGCCCCCACCTCCCAGCTTCTGAACCCCTTAGGCTACGTTCACACTCGCCTTGTTAGCAAGCGACAGACAGACGTTTCGGAAGAGTTTTTACCGTTTCCCAAACACCTGGGAAAATTCTGCACATTGCAGCACATGGTGCTGTTCAAACAGGAGCGTTAGCGTCGCATTGCGTCTCATCGCGGCAGAACGGACACCTCTGGTCGAGTCAGGAGGAGTTGAAGCCTCCTATTCAAGTCTATGGTGCTACTTCGCAAATGCCCGGCCGGTGTTTGCGGTGCGGTTGCGACACGGTTGCGGGGCGTTTGCGGAGCGTTAACACCATTCAAACTTCATTATAGGCGTTTGTGGGGCGTTTTTAACGCTTGGCAAACGCCTAGCAACCGCCGCTAAACAGCGCATGCGGCGTTTGCGGAGCATTAAAAATGCTCCGCAAGCGCCGGACCAACGCTTGTCAAACGCTATAGGGGTGTCAAGTGTGAACGAGCCCTTAAAGGGCCGGGAGGCGCCGGCGCCAAGGGGTTAACATACACACCCGGCGGCGTTTCGCATGAACGGGGTGCGATTCTGATGCGGTGTGGAATTCTCGCTGAAAACGCTGCCAATTCCGCGCCGCATCAGTGTGAACCTAGGCTAATGCTCGGAGTTCGCCGGGTGCCGGCGGGGAATCCCTAGTCGGGACCTGGTGATTGACAGCCGAGGGGCGCGGGTAGGATGCGTGCGCGCCCCCTACCCGGAACTGCAACATCACGTGATTTTGCGCACCCGTGCCGCCCTGTAGCAGCATTTCTGTGGAAGCGGTTAATTGGCATTGTAAATATCTACAGGAGGGGGTGAAGTTTCATTCTTTATCCACTCTCCAATGGGCGGGTCCATGACACCCCGGGCTCACAGGAAGTGTCCTATGTTCATGGTGTCGTGTTATGTCGTATTTATAACAAAGTTATTTTTATTCATACAATATTTGTGGTGCAGACATTTGTTTTACGTACTTTTTCCTAAAGGGCGCCCCGGGCAATAGGGGATCATGGGGCCCCTGTGTCCTTGCCCAAACTCAAAAAAGCCTATGAAAAAGGTACCAGGGGCATCTCATGGGGCCCCCTACTGACCCCGTGCCCGAGTTTTCAAATGGTCAGTCCGCCCCTGCTCTGTAGGGTGTACTTGTCTCAGTCCAGAGCACTGAGTGTCATCTCTGTCTGCTGCCTCCTTCCTTTGCTATCAGCATGAGTCAATTCTGCGAGTTTTCCTGACACCGAGAGAAAAATGGTGACAGGGGAGGGGCCTCCAGCAGATTGACAGCCTCAGCTCTGTTCCTGTGAACTGTGTGGAGGGGGGGGGGGGGTGTCTCTTCCCTCCAGTCAGCTCTCATAGCTCTCCTCACTGAGCTCTGCAGAGTGTAATTTCAGCTCTCCGCCCCCTTTTTTTCTGACAGCTCAGACAAGCTTTACAATTCAGCGCATTTAGAGACATGGATGGATGGAGACAAGGATGGATGGATGGATGGAGATAAGGTTGGATGGATGGCTGGAGACAAGGATGGATGGATGGAGATAAGGTTGGATGGATAGCTGGAGACAAGGATGGATGGATGGATAGATGGATGGAGACATGGATGGATGGATGAAGACAAGGATGGATGGAGACAAGGATGGATGGATAGATGGATGGAGACAAGGATAGATGGATGAATAGATAGATGGATGGAGACAAGGATGGATGGATAGATGGATGGAGACAAGGATGGATGGAGGAAGACAAGGATGGATGGATGAAGACAAGGATGGATGGATGGAGACAAGGATGGATGGAGACAAGGATGGATGGATAGATGGATGGATAGATGGATGGAGACAAGGATGGATGGATGGAGACAAGGATGGATGGATGGAGACAAGGATGGATGGATAGAGACAAGGATGGATGGATAGAGACATGGATAGATGGATGGAGATAAGGATGGATGGATGGAGACAAGGATGGATGGATGGAGACAAGGATGGATGGATGGAGACAAGGATGGATGGATGGAGATAAGGATGGATGGATAGATGGATGGAGACAGGGATGGATGGAGACAGGGATGGATGGAGACAAGGATGGATGAATAGAGACAAGGATGGATGGATAGATGGATGGATAGATGGATGGATGGAGACAAGGATGGATAGATGGATGGAGACAAGGATGGATGGAGACAAGGATGGATGGAGACAAGCATTGATGGATGGATGGAGACATGGATGGATGGATGGATGGCTGAGTCTGCTTTGAATGTTACCAATGAATTAAATAGCATTTTTGGTGTGTGGTGCTCAGATGCAGTCCCACTTTCAGCGTACAAAAAGCGTTCCTCTGACCCGGGAATGTGGTGGGCATCGTACAAACCTGGGGATCAGGAGGACCTCGGCCTTCATCCTCTTCTAGAGTTTTCATTTCATCGTAGATCTGGGTAATGAGGTTGCTGACGTCTGTCGGGTTCGGCTGTCGCAGAAGGTTTTTAATGGACTCTTTAAATAACAAAAATACAGGAAAAGACCAAATTATCAATTTCATTTCATGCATCTCATGACATTTTATAATCGGAAATGACACATTAAAGTGTAAATTCACCTTTAAACGAAAAAAAAAGAAGAGGTGAACTAGTATCCCCCACCACCACCACCACCACAGCTACCACCAACAACCACTACCATCATCACCACCACCAACCACTACCATCATCACCACCACCAACCACTACCATCATCATCACCACCAACTAGTACCATCATCACCACCAACCACTACCATCATCATCATCACCACCAACCACTACCATCATCATCATCACCACCAACCACTACCATCATCATCATCACCACCAACCACTACCATCATCACCACCAACCACTACCATCATCACCACCACCAACCACTACCATCATCATCACCACCAACTAGTACCATCATCACCACCAACCACTACCATCATCATCACCACCACCAACCACTACCATCATCATCACCACCAACTAGTACCATCATCACCACCAACCACTACCATCATCACCACCAACCACTACCATCATCATCACCAACCACTACCATCATCATCACCACCAACTAGTACCATCATCACCACCAACTAGTACCATCATCACCACCAACCACTACCATCATCATCACCAACCACTACCATCATCATCACCACCAACTAGTACCATCATCACCACCAACCACTACCATCATCATCATCACCACCAACCACTACCATCATCATCACCACCACCAACCACTACCATCATCATCACCACCAACCACTACCATCATCATCACCACCACCAACCACTACCATCATCATCACCACCAACCACTACCATCATCATCACCACCAACCACTACCATCATCATCATCACCACCAACCACTACCATCATCATCATCACCACCAACCACTACCATCATCATCACCACCAACCACTACCATCATCATCACCACCACCAACCACTACCATCATCATCACCACCAACCACTACCATCATCATCACCACCAACCACTACCATCATCATCATCACCACCAACCACTACCATCATCATCATCACCACCAACCACTACCATCATCATCACCACCACCAACCACTACCATCATCATCACCACCAACTAGTACCATCATCACCACCAACCACTACCATCATCACCACCAACCACTACCATCATCATCACCACCAACTAGTACCATCATCACCACCAACCACTACCATCATCATCATCACCACCAACCACTACCATCATCATCACCACCAACTAGTACCATCATCACCACCAACCACTACCATCATCATCACCACCACCAACCACTACCATCATCATCACCACCAACTAGTACCATCATCACCACCAACCACATTACCTTCATCATCATCACCACCAACCACTACCATCATCACCACCAACCACTACCATCATCATCACCACCACCAACCACTACCATCATCATCACCACCACCAACCACTACCATCATCATCACCACCAACCACTACCATCATCATCACCACCAACCACTACCATCATCATCATCACCACCAACCACTACCATCATCATCACCACCAACCACTACCATCATCATCATCACCACCAACCACTACCGTCATCATCACCACCAACCACTACCATCATCATCATCACCACCAACCACTACCATCATCATCATCACCACCAACCACTACCATCATCATCATCACCACCAACCACTACCATCATCATCATCACCACCAACCACTACCATCATCATCACCACCACCAACCACTACCGTCATCATCACCACCAACCACTACCATCATAATCACCACCACCAACCACTACCATCATCATCATCACCACCAACCGCTACCATCATCATCATCAACCAACCACTACCATCATCATCATCACCACCAACCACTACCATCATCATCACCACCACCAACCACTACCATCATCATCATCACCAACCACTACCATCATCATCACCACCACCAACCACTACCACCATCATCATCATCACCACCACCAACCACTACCACTATCATCATCACCACCAACCACTACCATCATCACCACCAACCACTACCATCATCATCACCACCACCAACCACTACCACCATCATCATCATCACCACCACCAACCACTACCACTATCATCATCACCACCAACCACTACCATCATCACCACCAACCACTACCATCATCATCACCACCAACCACTACCATCATCATCACCACCAACCACTACCATCATCATCATCACCACCACCAACCACTACCATCATCATCATCACCACCACCAACCACTACCACCATCATCATCATCATCACCACCAACCACTACCATCATCATCATCACCACCACCAACCACTACCATCATCATCATCATCATCATCCCCACTGCTCTACTGTAGCTTTCAATGCCCATGTACCTGGTGCAGCGGCTTCAAGGGCAATGAAGCTGTAGTCTTCTGGGACAGATCAGGGTGATTCTGATTGGTCAAAGTGGTCACATGCCAACTTCAGCCAACTTTTGTTATTCGTTGCAGCTTTCAAACCGCTGCACGGGCAATGCATGCCTATCATCCATGGAGGTAAGTGCAGTGGGGACCGGAGGGGTGGGGAGGATGTATGGTGTCACCTTTTTATTGTTTGTTACATTGTGAACTTACCTTTCCAATTATTATTCCTGAACAGTTTGTAGGTGTAAACAGCAGAACTAAAGGTTGAATACTTACCTCTCACGGTCCCTCACCGTCCCCAGCATCTTCTTCTCAGTGCCATTCTTCGGGCCTCTTCATTGGCTGGTGGGGGATGACATCACTCCTACGCATGCGCAGTCATCCTGGCATTCAGAGACTGACGCTGTAAGCTGAGCTGCGCATGCACAGTTCAGTTTCCGGCGCTGGAGAAGACAACAAGCAGGCAGGCAGGGGCAGAGAGGCAGTTCATGCCTACACATTCTAATATTTGCTCCTACTATGGAGGCTCTGGAAGTGTAGAATTAGGCCCGCAGTATATACAGAGGTCCCTTGGCGTGGGCATACGCATATATTTTGCAAATGTGTGCAAACATAACCCTTCGCTTTTAACGGTTAACGGTCAGGCAGGGCCAATCCGGTTGTTTTGCAGGCTGACTGGGAAGTGTGCTGGGAAATCCTTTGTGATGTGTGTAGCCCTTCCATGTGCACCTTGCTGCAAAGGCCAGTTATAGGTTGGGGTGGTGGCCACTTTTTGGTACATGTCTACATAGTACCATACACAGGGGCGTATTTACCCCAAGGTAAACAGGGCGTTTGCCTAGGGCGGCATCTTTCGGGGGGGGGGGGGGGGCGGCACTGGTGAACACTATTCATTAAGCCAGGGGGGGGACTGAGACTGTGTGCCTGGCTGCGAATACATGGGAGAGAACCTTGGGACCATTCAGCGGGCCCTTTCACGCATGAGCGCTACACATTCATCCGTTCAGTATACCCCTTTAATTCAGTATTTATTATAACTGTAGGATCCCCTACCAAGGGATGCCTAATCAGGGCTGTCTTGATGTATGGGCATCTCTGGGTACTGCCCGGAGGCCTCAGGTGTATAGGGGCCCCATGATCATCTTGCATTACATCATACTTGACAACTGTCCTGGATTTGTCGGGACAGTTACTCTTTTTACTAAGCTGTCATGGGATGGCCCAGGCAGCATCCCAGAACCTGTATTGTGCCCTCCTGATCTCAGTATTGTACCCTCCTGATCCCAGTATTGTGCCCTCCTGATCCCAGTATTGTGTCCTCCTGATTCCAGTATTGTGCCCTCCAGATCCCAGTATTGTACCCTCCTGATCCCAGTATTGTGCCCTCCTGATCCCTGTATTGTACCCTCCTGATTCCAGTATTGTGCCCTCCAGATCCCAGTATTGTACCCTCCTGATCCCAGTATTGTGCCCTCCTGATCCCTGTATTGTACCCTCCTGATTCCAGTATTGTGCCCTCCAGATCCCAGTATTGTACCCTCCTGATCCCTGTATTGTACCCTCCTGATCCCAGTATTGTGCCCTCCTGATCCCCCTGTACTATACCCTCCTGATCCCAGTATTGTACCCTCCTGATCCCAGTATTGTGTCCTCCTAATTCCAGTATTGTGCCCTCCTGATCCCAGTATTGTGCCCTCCTGATCCCAGTATTGTGTCCTCCTGATTCCAGTATTGTGCCCTCCAGATCCCAGTATTGTACCCTCCTGATGCCTGTATTGTACCCTCCTGATCCCAGTATTGTACCCTCCTGATCCCTGTATTGTACCCTCCTGATCCCAGTATTGTACCCTCCTGATCCCTGTATTGTACCCTCCTGATCCCAGTATTGTGCCCTCCTGATCCCCCTGTACTATACCCTCCTGATCCCAGTATTGTGCCCTCCTGATCCCCCTGTACTATACCCTCCTGATCCCAATATTGTACCCTCCTGATCCCAGTATTGTGTCCTCCTGATTCCAGTATTGTGCCCTCCTGATCCCAGTATTGTGCCCTCCTGATCCCAGTATTGTGCCCTCCTGATCCCCCTGTACTATACCCTTCTGATCCCAGTATTGTGCCCTCCTGATTCCAGTATTGTGCCCTCCTGATCCCAGTATTGTGCTGTCCTGATTCCCCTGTACTGTGCCCTCCTGATCCCAGTACTGTGCCCTCCTGATCCCAGTATTGTGCCCTCCTGATCCCAGTATTGTGCCCTCCTGACTTCCCCTGTACTGTGCCCTCCTGATCCCAGTACTGTGCCCTCCTGATCCCAGTATTGTGCCCTCCTGATCCCAGCACTGTGCCCTCCTGATGCCAGTATTATGCCCTCCTGATCCCAGTATTTTGCCCTCCTGATCCTAGTATTGTGTTCTTCTGAATTCCCCTGTACTGTGCTCTCCTGATCCCAGTATTGTGCTCTCCTGATCCCAGTGTTGTGCCCTCCTGATCCCAGTATTGTGCTCTCCTGAATTCCCCTGTACTGTGCCCTCCTGATCCCAGTATTGTGCCCTCCTAACCCCCCTGTACTGTGTCCTCCTGATCCCAGTATTGTGCCCTCCTGATTCCCCTGTACTGTGTCCTCCTGATCCCAGTATTGTGCCCTCCTGATCCCAGTATTGTGCCCTCCTGACTCCCCCTGTACTGTGCCCTCCTGATTCCAGTATTGTGCCCTCCTGATCCCAGTATTGTGTCCTTCTTACTCCCCCTGGACTGTGCGCTGCTCAGGGCTTTCTTTCTGCCGGAACGCGGCGGTACTGCGTTCCGCCACCTTTTTCTTCTTGTCCCCGCTCACCGACTGCCTCTGCAGAGCTGACAAGCTATGCAGAGCAGCGAAAGTGACAGGTGCCGGACGCGGCTTGTTTATGTCATGCTTGCGCGTGCCCGGCACCTGTCACTGCCGCTGCTCACAGCCGGTGAGCGGGGACATGCACGCTTCACCCCCCCCCCCCTCTACCGCCAGCGTGTAAACATCGGGGGCGCGGACGATGGGCGAGGACACTATGCACGCTTCACCGCCCCCCCCCCGCCGGCGTGTAAACATCGGGGGCGGCGCGGCGACATCAACGGCAGTGACAGCGTGGACGCAGGGGCCGTACAGCTTGGAGTAGGTAAGCTGCGCTCGGCTCCCTGTCACTGACTGCAGTATCATGTATTGCTCTAAATTTTTACTCTCTCCCCAGCCTGTGCCCACCTAAACTATCCCAACCACCTGTGCCCACCTAAACTATCTGAGCCCACCTAAACTATCCTCACCCACCTGAGCCCACCTAAACTATTTCAGAACGCAATTGCTCAGCGCTCAGCGGCGCCGATCGAGAGCGCCCCTCCTGTGCATGAGGAACAGGAAAGATAAATTCAGTGATGGACGGTATTTTTTGGAGGAAAAGGTGGCAACCCTAGGGGAGCCTGTAGGAGCAGGCACATCTACCAGACAGGGTACACATGCATGCTAGACTGATTTTATATCTATGCTGGACGTTTACAAACGGCCTGCCATGATTTTATATCTATGCGTGTGTTCCTGGTGTCAGTACGGTACTGATTTTATATCTATGCGTGTGTTTCTGGTGTCAGTACGGTACTGATTTTATATCTATGCATGTGTTTCTGGTGTCAGTACGGTACTGATTTTATATCTATGCGTGTGTTTCTGGTGTCAGTACGGTACTGATTTTATATCTATGCATGTGTTTCTGGTGTCAGTACATTAGTCATTTTATATCTATGCATGTGTTTCTGGTGTCAGTACATTAGTCATTTTATATCTATGCATGTGTTTCTGGTGTCAGTACATTAGTCATTTTATATCTATGCATGTGTTTCTGGTGTCAGTACGGTACTGATTTTATATCTATGCATGTGTTTCTGGTGTCAGTACATTAGTCATTTTATATCTATGCATGTGTTTCTGGTGTCAGTACGGTACTGATTTTATATCTATGCGTGTGTTTCTGGTGTCAGTACGGTATTCATTTTATATCTATGCATGTGTTTCTGGTGTCAGTACATTAGTCATTTTATATCTATGCATGTGTTTCTGGTGTCAGTACATTAGTCATTTTATATCTATGCATGTGTTTCTGGTGTCAGTACATTAGTCATTTTATATCTATGCATGTGTTTCATGCAGATCATGCAAGAGGCAGCCGGGGGTCCGATGACATCATTTCCCTTATATGGTATGTACGGGAAATGATGTCATCGGAAGCCCCTCCCAAATTTTACTTGCATTCCTGTTCTCTAAAGGGGTGGTCCTAGGGTTTGATGGGGGCGTGGCCAGGTTTGGGTGGGGGAGTTCCACCACCTTTCCTCTGAGAAAAAAAGCCCTGGCGCTGCTGATCCCTGTACTGTGCCCTCCTGATCCCAGTGCTGTGCCCTCCTGATCCCAGTATTGTGCCCTACTGATCCCAGTATTGTGTCTTCCTGACTTCCCCTGTACTGTGCCCTCCTGATCCCAGTACTGTGCCCTCCAGACTCCCCCCGAACTGTGCCCTTCTGCACCCCCCCCCTTACTGTGCCATTTGCCCCCCCCGTACTGTGCCCTTTGTATTGATTGGTCTTTGATTTATGGAACTTCTTCCTATTGTTTAAAATAGATTTTATTGAAAGTACTTAAAAATATATGTTTAATTCTATCAACTATTTACACTTGAATTCTTGAGAATAGGTGTGTAAATTAGGGCAGGCTGGTAGGGGCCCCAGGAGATTACTTTGCCCAGGGGCCCATGATGCTGTTAAGACGGCCCTGTCCCTAATGAGTTTATTAAGCATACTAATGACAAAATACATTGAACTACATAGAAAACAATGTTTGGTTTTGTTGGAGTATGTAGTATTACCTGTTAGTCCTACAAATGGAGACTCTTTGGCCATTGGAAACATTCTTGAAGAAAATCTGGTAAGATAAAATGTATTGATCGTTTGTTTGTTGATCGATTATTATTAGATGATCAGGGACGATCATTATAATAAAATACAATGGAAGTCACTTGTAAAATACTATTATACAGAATGATAAAATGAAATCAACAGCCGTGCTATCGTCAGGTTGGCCTACAAGAGTGGATGAAGCCAAGAGCCAGTGGATGGACCCTGGTAAGAGCGTCTCACACATTGGGAAAGATTTGCTCCTCTGAGACCTCCTGACAATTGCACCGTCTTTCCAGACATACCTGAGGGAAGAGACGTCTGACACAACTCATGGTAAGCAATTCGACTCATTGCCTGACATTGTCTTCCAAAAGCAATGCTTCACCACGAATGCTAATGTTTGAGGAAACCCTTCCATCCAAAGGTTCATGCCATGGAGTTTGGTGGACCCACTATATCTCCGGGGACAACAACTGACTAACTACTAGAGTAGTGTATGCCCTTAGACAGATCATGTGGGACACACCATAACATTTAATGGAGTTTGGAAACCAGACGTCTTGGATACAATCTCTCCACTCTTGTCATACCAGTCAGATCCATTCTAATATTCCCAGTTCCACACGTCTCTAGAACTGGCCCCCAACTAGCATTACTCTACATGTCTGGAACCTCCAAAAATGTTCTCTTGGATTGCCAGACGGCTTTACACCTCAAAACGTTTTTTTTTTACTACTCCAGCTGCTGGGATTAACCACATCAAACTTGTAGATCTATGCAAAATCAGAATTTTTACTCTATAGGGCTACATTTTTAGAGACAACTACCTACATGGCCAAATGTTTGGGGACACCGGACCATAGCAACTACCTTTATAACTTAATGTGACCCCCCCCCCTTCAAATGATGGAGTTCAGGTGTCTCCAGTGAAGGGTCCTGGTATCACTCCATCATACAAAGACATTGGAGACAATTGTGCTCTTCCAACCTTGAGGTAACAGTTTGGTGAAGACCCTTTTCTGCCCCCTCATAACTGTCCCCCGTGTACAAAGCCAGCTCCATAAAGACATGGAGGACCAGTTTGGTGTGGAGGAACTCCAGTGTCCTGCACAGAGCCCTGACCTCAACTCTACTTAATACCTTTGGGATGAATTGGAACACTGATGGTGAGCTAGGTCCCCAACATGTGAGCCAGGCCATCTCATCCAATATCAGTACTTGACCTCACAAATGGGCACAAATTCCCACAAACACCCTCCAAAATCTTGTGGGAAGTCTTCCCAGGAGAGTGG
Organism: Staurois parvus; assembly: GCF_062004578.1. NCBI lineage: Eukaryota > Metazoa > Chordata > Amphibia > Anura > Ranidae > Staurois > Staurois parvus. The sequence goes on from NW_028318959.1 coordinate 124,101, forward strand.
AACCGGCTCCACAAAGACATGGATGACCAGTTTGCTGTACAGTAACTCCAGTGTCCTGTACAGAGCCCCGACCTTAACCCTACTGAACACCTTTGGAGTGAATTGGATCTCTGATGGTGAGCCAGGTCTTCTCATCCAACATCAGTAACCGACCTTACAAATGGACACTCATTCCGAAAGCCATCCTCTGAAATCTTGTGGAAAGCCTTCCAAGGAAAGTGGAGTCACAACAGGGGAGGAGGGGGGCAACTCCATATTGATGACCAGGGTTTAAGGATGGAGTGTCCAACTCATATACACTGTACAGAGCCCTGACCTCAACCCTAGTGAAGACCTTTGGGATGAATTGGAATGCCAATTGTAAGCCAGGTCTTCTCATCCAACATCAGTACCTGACCTCACAAATGGGCACAAATTCCCACAGACACCCTCTGAAATCTTGTGGAAAGTCTTCCCAGAAGAGTGGAGGATGAAGAGTGGGACACTCCATAATAATGGCCATGGGGGAGGGGGACAATTTCATAATAATGGCCATGAGGTAGGGAGGCAACTCTATATTAATGACCTTGGACAAGGGGGGCAACTCCTTATTAATGGCCATGTGGGGAGGGAGGCAACTCCATAATAATGGCCTTAGGAGTAGGGGGGCAACTCCATATTAATGGCCTTGGTGAAGGGGGCAACTCCTTATTAATGGTCATGTGGGGAGGGAGCAACTCCATATTAATGCATATTAATGGCCATGGGAGGCAACTCCATATTAATGGCCTTGGTGAAGGGAGGCAACTCCTTATTAATGGCCATGTGGGGAGGGAGGCAACTCCTTCTTAATGGCCATGTGGGGAGGGGGGCAACTCCTTATTAATGGCCATGTGGGGAGGGAGGCAACTCCTTCTTAATGGCCATGTGGAGAGGGAGGCAACTCCATATTAATGGCCTTGGTGAAGGGGGGCATCTCCATATTAATCGCCATGTGGGGAGGGAGGCAACTCCATATTAATGGCCTTGGTGAAAGGGGGCATCTCCATATTAATCGCCATGTGGGGAGGGAGGCAACTCCATATTAAAGGCCATGGGGGTAGGGGGGCAACACCATATTAATGGCCATGGGGGTAGGGGGGCAACACCATATTAATGGCCTTGGGCAAGGGGGCAACTCCTTATTAATGACCTTGGGCAAGGGGGGCAACTCCTTATTAATGGCCATGTGGGGAGGGAGGCAACTCCTCATTAATGGCCATGTGGGGAGGGGAGCAACTCCTTATTAAAGGCTATGTGGGGAGGGAGGTAACTTTATATTAATGGCCTTGGGCAAGGGGGGCAACTCCTTATTAATGGCCATGGGCAAGGGGGGCAACTCCTTATTAGTGGCCATGGGGGTAAGGGGGCAACTCCATATTAATGGCCTTGGGCAAGGGAGGCAACTCCTTATTAATGGCCTTGGGGGTAGGGGGACATCTCCATATTAATGGCCATGGGGGTAGGGGGGCAACTCCATATTAATGGCCTTGGGCAAGGGGGGCAACTCCTTATTAATCGCCATGAGGGTAGGGGGCAACTCCATATTAATGGCTTTGGGTGGGGGGGGCAACTCCTTATTAATGGCCATGTGGGGAGGGGGGGGGGGCAACTCCATATTAATGGCCATGTGGGGAGGGGAGGGGGGCAACTCCATACTAAAGACCTACGTTTTGGAATGGGATGACCAGCAGGATCATAGAGGCGAGATGTCAGGGTACCTAGACATAAAATGTACATACAACTGACAGAGCACCCACGTGTTGTACTGTTTGTACAGTTGAGTTTATGTGTCACCTGACTAGCGATTCGATTGATAATCGCTTTGACAACCTGAAATGATATATGTACCGTGCGCCATCCGCATGGATATACTGCCTGAAATGTGTCATAATTGTAAATATGAATTCCTGAACCACACGGTCACATGGTTTGTACAAATATTGTCAATTTTCCAAATTTTTGATTAGCTTTTAGTTGCCAAATAAAAGTCCACAGACAGATGATCAGAGCAAACAGTGAAAAGTAGCAGAGTAGGCAGGCTGATGAGGTGCAGACCCGACGGATCCTAAACGAATTCCGGAGAGGTAGACGGAGCACAGACTTACAATAGCAGAGATACCAGGACGATCCGGATCAGCAAAGTACAAAGAATGTGCAGAAATATTCCAGGACTTGGACAGACGGACTAACCTATGTCTTCTTCACAGACTGAATGTCCAGCAGTCTACAAGCACATTCTTCTTAGGGTAGGTGTGCGCTGCAGAGACCTGAGCTTCTGTGCTGAGTACCCATCACCAGACATGAAAGGCTCAAGGTGGACTCACTGCATGACAGATATGGGGCCACTCAAAGCCTCCTGTCTATTATCCCGCTGGCTCCCCTCCCGCACCATGCGTTGGTCCCTCAAGGAGCATGTCCAGCTCCTCCCATCCACAGTAATACAAAGCCCCGGGCCGCACCCTGTGTGCATCAACCAAGGTCATAAAAACAGAGATAAGAAGTCAAAGGTGCCAATCGTGGACAGCATGCGTCCTCGGGTAAGGTGCTAACGCGTTTCAGGAGTCAAACTCCCTTCCTCAGAGCAAATGATCTATTGCTCTGAGGAAGGGTGTTCGACTCCCGAAACGCGTTAGCACCTTACCCGAGGACGCATGCTGTCCACGATTGGCACCTTTGACTTCTTGACCTTTTATGGCTTGTGACTATGTTTTTGCATCTTTGTAATAAATTTTTGGTTATTGCGTTAATGCGCGAGGAGAGTGCGCCCTGTTTTGTTTTGTTCTGCTTTGGCAATTGCGGCAGAATCGCATTGCGTTTAGGGGTGCAGTTGAAGGGTGAGGGCACCCAAGATTCCCCGATCTATCAAGGGCGGCACCTCAGCAAGTGCGCGATTCCATTTTGAGTGCAGCAAGAGAGATTTGAATGCCGGTTTCTGGTTACTGTTGGAGTTCTGCCGCAATGGCCGCCTGGCAGGATCGTATTGCCATCACGGCAAACCACGCTTTTAAAAATCGTGTGAGGTGCGTTGCCCCAAAAAGAGCAGGAGCAATGGCGCATGAGGCAGCCCATTCAACTGAATGGACTGGCCCTGTGCTACACGCAGAATTGCTTGACCGCGTTCCCACTACGCGATATGTGAACGGCGCCTTACGGAAGGTTGTCCTCTGTTGGTCTGTTATACTCTCCCTTCCTCTTTATTTGTTGTTTCAATATTTTCTATATTGTTTCTATATTTTATATATTATTTCTATATTTTATATGTTGTTTCTATATGTTATATGTTGTTTCTATATTTTATATGTTGTTTCTATATTTTCTATATTATTTCTATATGTTATTTGTTGTTTCTATATTTTATATATTATTTCTATATTTTATATGTTGTTTCTATATTTTCTATATTATTTTTATATTTTATATGTTGTTTCTATATTTTATATATTATTTCTATATTTTATATGTTGTTTCTATATTTTATATGTTGTTTCTATATTTTATATATTATTTCTATATTTTATATGTTGTTTCTATATTTTATATATTATTTCTATATTTTATATATTGTTTCTATATGTTATATGTTGTTTCTATATTTTATATGTTGTTTCTATATTTTATTTGTTGTTTCTATATTTTATATGTTGTTTCTATATTTTATATATTGTTTCTATATTTTATATGTTGTTTCTATATTTTATATGTTGTTTCTATATTTTATATGTTGTTTCTATATGTTATTTGTTGTTTCTATATTTTATATGTTGTTTCTATATTTTATATATTGTTTCTATGTTATATGTTGTTTCTATATTTTATATAATGTTTCTATATTTTATATAATGTTTCTATATTTTATACATTGTTTCTATATGTTATATGTTATTTCTATATTTTTTATAATGTTTCTATATTTTATATATTGTTTCTATATATTATATGTTGTTTCTATATTTTATATATTGTTTCTGTTATATGTTGTTTCTATATTTTATATATTGTTTCTATATTTTATATATTATTTCTATATATTATATGTTGTTTCTATATTTTATATATTATTTCTATATATTATATGTTGTTTCTATATTTTATATATTGTTTCTTTGTTATATATTGTTTCTATATGTTATATGTTATTTCTATATTTTTTATAATGTTTCTATATTTTATATAATGTTTCTATATTTTATACATTGATTCTATATGTTATATGTTATTTCTATATTTTTTATAATGTTTCTATATTTTATATATTGTTTCTATATATTATATGTTGTTTCTATATTTTATATATAGAAACAGGATGTGGATATTCCGGAGCCAGGATGTGGATATTCCGGAGCGTCCGTCATTCCGATATGCTGTATAATAAAATGTAATCTCCCTGAATTCCCCGATATGTGGCTGTCTATTAGTATCGCCTCATACTTCTCATTGCTATATTCGGTCACGGCTCAGTATGCAAATCTGTCGAAACGTCCCCGTCGGGATTCTGAATCGCTGGGTTGTTTTTTTTTTTTTATAAAACCGTGTTGAAACGAGCCTGCGAATACAGATGAGCGAACGTCTGAAATAATCCGGCATTTTTAATATCGCAGACCTCGGAACTGGAAGTTCCACTGAAGTCGATGGGAATCCGAACTAGACTGCGGATTGTGCGGATTGCAGAACAGCACATAGGACGAAATTATACCGGATGGTTAGGGAAGGGCCTGAGAAATGGCGGGAGGGAACTGGTGTCACTGGAGTCAAGCTGAGGAAAGGTGGGACTAGCAATCAGGCTAAGGAAGGATGGAACTTGGAGGGTCAGGCAGTCATACTAAGGAAGGATGGAACCTGGAGGGTCAGGCAGTCAAGCTAAGGAAGGATGGAACCTGGAGGGTCAGGCAGTCAAGCTAAGGAAGGATGGAACCTGGAGGGTCAGGCAGTCAGGCTAAGGAAGGATGGAACCTGGTGGGACTGGCAGTCAGGCTAAGGAAGGATGGAACTTGGAGGGTCAGGCAGTCATACTAAGGAAGGATGAGACCTGGAGGGTCAGGCAGTCATACTAAGGAAGGATGAGACCTGGAGGGTCAGGCAATCAGGCTAAGGAAGGATGGAACCTGGAGGGTCAGGCAGTCAAGCTAAGGAAGGATGGAACCTGGTGGGACTGGCAGTCAAGCTAAGGAAATGTAGAACCTGGTGGGGTTGGCAATCAGGCTAAGGAAGTATGGAACCTGGTGGGACTGGCAGTGAAGCTAAGGAAGGATGGAACCTGGTGGGACTGGCAGTGAAGCTAAGGAAGGATGGAACCTGGTGGGACTGGCAGTGAAGCTAAGGAAGTATGGAACCTGGTGCGGTTGGCAGTCAGGCTAAGGAAGGATGGAACCTGGAGGGTCAGGCAGTCAAGCTAAGGAAGGATGGAACCTGGAGGGTCAGGCAGTCAGGCTAAGGAAGGATGGAGAACCAAATGCAATATCTCCTACTGACGCGTTTCGAAGGACGTGCCTTCTTCCTCAGAGCTGACTGGACTGAGAGTGTGTGTTCCCATTTATGCCTCCAGACTGAAATAGGGCCCTCCCCTAAGGGTTGGGCTGTCATGGGCAGGGAGGAGGGGCCTGGGTGTCAATCAATTGCAATACATGATCATCAAATTTTACATAGAACCATATAAAAACACAATATATATACACAAAGGGAAACAAATAGTGCTAAAAAAATGCTAAAAATTTTTTCATTCATAAATAAATGCAGTTTGTGAATGCACTAATAAAAGTTATAAGATTCCAAAAATTCATTAATTAACTAGTTGCAAATATTTCATCATTATTATTATTGTCATTGCACTGACGGTCAAGTGCATGAAATAAATGAAATATAGAAAAAGAGAGAGAGGACCTCTCGCAGTTGGATGACTCATTCCTGGCCAGTGATTTCACAATTCTTATCACAAAGAGGACAATGCAGCCAAAGTGTTTTGCTACACCTGGTGAGATCAATAGTGACAGTGTTGCTTTGAAAATATATATATATGATTGAACATAACTTGTAGGAGGAGAATATTTTCAAAGCAACACTGTCACTATTGATCTCACCAGGTGTAGCAAAACACTTTGGCTGCATTGTCCTCTTTGTGATAACAATTGTGAAATCACTGGCCAGGAATGAGTCATCCAACTGCGAGAGGTCCTCTCTCTCTTTTTCTATATTTCATTTATTTCATGCACTTGACCGTCAGTGCAATGACAATAATAATAATGATGAAATATTTGCAACTAGTTATGGGACCTGGAGGGTCAGGCAGTCAAGCTAAGGAAATGTAGAACCTGGTGGGGTTGGCAATCAGGCTAAGGAAGTATGGAACCTGGAGGGTCAGGCAGTCAAGCTAAGGAAGGATGGGACCTGGAGGGTCAGGCAGTCAGGCTAAGGAAGGATGGAACCTGGAGGGTCAGGCAGTCAAGCTAAGGAAGGATGGGACCTGGAGGGTCAGGCAGTCAAGCTAAGGAAGGATGGGACCTGGTGCGGTTGGCAGTCAGGCTAAGGAAGGATGGGACCTGGTGGGACTGGAAGTCAAGCTAAGGAAGGATGGGACCTGGTGGGACTGGCAGTCAAGCTAAGGAAATGTAGAACCTGGTGGGGTTGGCAATCAGGCTAAGGAAGTATTGAACCTGGTGCGGTTGGCAGTCAGGCTAAGGAAGGATGGGACCTGGTGGGACTGGCAGTGAAGCTAAGGAAAGATGGAACCTGGTGGGACTGGCAGCCAAGCTAAGGAAGGATGGGACCTGGTGGGACTGGCAGTGAAGCTAAGGAAGGATGGGACCTGGTGGGACTGGCAGTGAAGCTAAGGAAATGTAGAACCTGGTGGGGTTGGCAGGCAGGCTAAGGAAGTATGGAACATGGTGCTGTTGGCAGTCAGGCTAAGGAAGTATGGAACCTGGTGGGACTGGCAGTGAAGCTAAGGAAAGTTGGGACCTGGTAGGACTATCAGTCAAGCTGATATAAGACCGAAACAGTCTTTGGTCCCTTTCTCTAGAAAGACTTTGGAAAATCCTAACCACTGAACTAACTTCATATCCCCATGACAAGAACTTACCTATTGGGGACACAAACAGCAAAAAAAAGTCTCTGTAGAAGTGCCGGTGCTCGTCAGGGACAACAACGTTCCTTCATCAGGGCTTAAAGCAATCGTTATAAGCAAATGGGGGTCCACCACCCTGCCAGCCCCCCACTTCCTGAACAAATAAGCTGTAAATAATATTAAAAAAACTCCCCTCGGTCCTGGCTCCGGGAGGAGATCTTACCGCCCCTCACTGCTGCCTTGTGGCCGCAGGAGGTTCTAGGGGCACACACATCCTCCGAATACCAATTTAAGAACTGTCTGTGGTGCCTCACGGCACTAACTACGAGATAAGCTGTTCTGTCTGTGTCCCGGTTGGAGATTGTCCCTCACTTCCTGTTTGGTGAAAGTTGCGTCAGCAGGAGATGAAGTGAGGGGAAATCTCTCTTTGGAGCTCTGATTGGACGTATACTACCAGGAATGGAACCTGTCTTAGAAGCCACTGGTGGAAGAGGTTCCAGGGACCAGATCTCACTCACAGTTCAGCTTCACTGATCCAAAACCAGCGTGTCAGAAAATGGCAGCTTCCGTCGGGGCTTCTCTGCTTTGGCCGTCTATAGGAGGAGATGGAGCAGCAAGCACCTAGAGAAAGCAGAGAATTATAAATGTATGAAATATGGCACTTGGCCACTACAGTCCCTGGAAGTCCCTCTACTCTGTCCTCTCTGCCCCGGGACCCCCAGCTGCTGGATGTCAGGTGCCAGGCCCAATCTGTGATCCACCTACTCCGGTGCCGGGCCCAATCTGTGATCCACCTACTCGGGTGCCAGGCCCAATCTGTGATCCACCTACTCAGGTGCCGGGCCCAATCTGTGATCCACCTACTCCGGTGCCGGGCCCAATCTGTGATCCACCTACTCAGGTGCCGGGCCCAATCTGTGATCCACCTACTCAGGTGCCGGGCCCAATCTGTGATCCACCTACTCCGGTGCCGGGCCCAATCTGTGATCCACCTACTCAGGTGCCGGGCCCAATCTGTGATCCACCTACTCAGGTGCCGGGCCCAATCTGTGATCCACCTACTCAGGTGCCGGGCCCAATCTGTGATCCACCTACTCAGGTGCCAGGCCCAATCCAGCTTCCACCTACTCAGGTGCCAGGCCCAATCTGTGATCCACCTACTCAGGTGCCAGACCCAATCTGTGATCCACCTACTCAGGTGCCAGGCCCAATCTGTGATCCACCTACTCAGGTGCCGGGCCCAATCTGTGATCCACCTACTCAGGTGCCAGGCCCAATCTGTGATCCACCTACTCAGGTGCCGGGCCCAATCTGTGATCCACCTACTCAGGTGCCAGACCCAATCTGGGATCCACCTTCTCAGGTGCCAGACCCAATCTGTGATCCACCTACTCAGGTGCCAGGCCCAATCTGTGATCCACCTACTCAGGTGCCAGGCCCAATCTGTGATCCACCTACTCAGGTGCCAGGCCCAATCCAGCTTCCACCTACTCAGGTGCCAGGCCCAATCTGTGATCCACCTACTCAGGTGCCAGACCCAATCTGGGATCCACCTACTCAGGTGCCGGGCCCAATCTGTGATCCACCTACTCAGGTGCGGGGCCCAATCTGTGATCCACCTACTCAGGTGCCGGGCCCAATCTGTGATCCACCTACTCAGGTGCCAGACCCAATCTGGGATCCACCTTCTCAGGTGCCAGACCCAATCTGGGATCCACCTACTCAGGTGCCGGGCCCAATCTGTGATCCACCTACTCAGGTGCCGGGCCCAATCTGTGATCCACCTACTCAGGTGCCAGACCCAATCTGGGATCCACCTACTCAGGTGCCGGGCCCAATCTGTGATCCACCTACTCGGGTGCCGGGCCCAATCTGTGATCCACCTACTCAGGTGCCGGGCCCAATCCAGCTTCCACCTACTCAGGTGCCAGACCCAATCTGTGATCCACCTACTCAGGTGCCGGGCCCAATCCAGCTTCCACCTACTCAGGTGCCGGGCCCAATCTGTGATCCACCTACTCAGGTGCCAGACCCAATCTGGGATCCACCTACTCAGGTGCCAGACCCAATCTGGGATCCACCTACTCAGGTGTCGGGCCCAATCTGTGATCCACCTACTCAGGTGCCGGGCCCAATCTGTGATCCACCTACTCAGGTGCCAGGCCCAATCTGTGATCCACCTACTCAGGTGCCAGGCCCAATCTGTGATCCACCTACTCAGGTGCCAGACCCAATCTGTGATCCACCTACTCGGGTGCCGGGCCCAATCTGTGATCCACCTACTCTGGTGCCGGGTCCAATCTGTGATCCACCTACTCAGGTGCCGGGCCCAATCTGTGATCCACCTACTCAGGTGCCGGGCGCAATCTGTGATCCACCTACTCGGGTGCCGGGCCCAATCTGTGATCCACCTACTCGGGTGCCAGACCCAATCTGGGATCCACCTACTCAGGTGTCGGGCCCAATCTGTGATCCACCTACTCAGGTGCCGGGCCCAATCTGTGATCCACCTACTCAGGTGCCAGGCCCAATCTGTGATCCACCTACTCAGGTGCCAGGCCCAATCTGTGATCCACCTACTCAGGTGCCAGACCCAATCTGTGATCCACCTACTCGGGTGCCGGGCCCAATCTGTGATCCACCTACTCTGGTGCCGGGTCCAATCTGTGATCCACCTACTCAGGTGTCGGGCCCAATCTGTGATCCACCTACTCAGGTGCCGGGCGCAATCTGTGATCCACCTACTCGGGTGCCGGGCCCAATCTGTGATCCACCTACTCGGGTGCCGGGCCCAATCTGTGATCCACCTACTCGGGTGCTGGGCCCAATCTGTGATCCACCTACTCGGGTGCCAGGCGCAATCTGGGATCCACCTACTCAGGTGCCAGGCCCAATCTGTGATCCACCTGCTCAGGTGCCGGGCCCAATCTGGGGTCCACCTACTCAGGTCCCGGGCCCAATCTGTGATCCACCTACTCAGGTCCCGGGCCCAATCTGTGATCCATCTACTCAGGTGCCAGGCGCACAGATAACTGTCCATTGTTGTCACCTTCCTGCCATTTTACCTCAGAACCGCAGAGAGCACACAGATACTGGTCTGTTGTTGTCACCTTTCCATAACTGTCCATTGTTGTCAATTTCTCGCCATTTCACCACAGAGCGCACAGATAACTGTCCATTGTTGTCACCTTCCCGCCATTTCACCACAGAACCGCGCAGAACACACAGATACTGGTCCGTTGTTGTCATCTTTCAACCATTTCACCACAGATAACTGTCCATTGTTGTAATTTTCTTGCCATTTCACCACAGAGCGCACAGATAACTGTCCGTTGCTGTCACCTTCCCGCCATTTCACCACAGAGCGCACAGATAACTGTCCATTGTCACCTTCCCACCATTTTACCACAGAGCACACAGATAACTGTTCTCTGTTGTCACCTTCCCACCATTTTACCACAGAGCACACAGATAACTGTTCACTGTTGTCACTTTCTCGCCATTTCACCACAGAGCGCACAGATAACTGTCCATTGTCACCTTCCCGCCATTTCACCACAGAGCGCACAGATAACTGTCCATTGTCACCTTCCCACCATTTTACCACAGAGCACACAGATAACTGTTCTCTGTTGTCACCTTCCCACCATTTTACCACAGAGCTCACAGATAACTGTTCACTGTTGTCACTTTCTCGCCATTTCACCACAGAGCGCACAGATAACTGTCCATTGCTATCATTTTCCCGCCATTTTACCTCAGAACCGCACAGAGCACACCAATACCGGTCCGGCGTTGACACCTTCCTGTCAGCCTGGCGGTAATTATGAAGAAGCACGCCCTCACAATTACCAATGTCGTTTTTATACACAATCTGCAGTCAGAACTATAAATACGACAAGGGGAACAAACTGAATGAATTACCCATCAGGTATAAAGTGGGGTCCAGGGAGCAGAGTTTTGGGGTACACAGACACCCCTTCTCAGAAGGACCTGTCTACACCTAAATGTATTCCATTGCTCCTGGTTATGTCTGTCTTTTCACCAAGGGGGATCTCTGTCAGGAACTATTTGTGACATTAATATAAAATGGCGGCTGTGGGGGTGCCTCCCCTTTACCACACCCGGGAGATGTTTTGGGGTGACAGGACGGTACCCCCCTGAGTTTATAATGACGTCTATATTCTGTATACGGGGTGTGGTGTTCCTACCTTCCTGTCAGTGAAGAGGACCTGTCTCGTCTCTTACGACATGGCGACATGGGAGGCAACCAAAGAACCGCCCCTTACAAGATGGAGGCCAGATAGGGCCCAGCAGGGAAAGTGGAACCTGCTGACCATAGGGATCACTGAGCCTCGACTGAGGGTAACATCTGGCAGGGTGAAGATGTTGTAATGTGGTGTCAATAAAGTTTATTGCAATTGAAGAAAAAAATGTAGTGATGTGCGGCCTGGACTTGTTTCTTCAGCTGCAACAAACTTTATTACCACCACCACCACATGGACAATCCGACATCCATACTCCAGGCAGACATGATTACTATGTTGACGCGTTTCACTCTCAGTCTTCATGATCCCTGTGATTAAAATGAAACTAAACCCTCCAATCCTTTGCAGCCAAGGAAGCCGCCATCTTAGCTTCTGTTTGCCATGGCGCTGCACATGTGATCAGGCCTACATCCATGTATCCCTCTTATTGCATGCTGGGATTTGTAGTCCACCGCCCATTTTGCAGCAGAGTGTGCTTGTGCGGATACATGGGATTGGCTCCTGTCAGCCTGTCATTGCTTTATACAGACCCGCCGCTGTTCGCGTCCACCTGCGATCGCAGCCGCATGTATGGCCCCCCAATCCCCCGAACGACTGTAGCCCCGATACACTCTGGATCCGCCTTGGAAATCACGCAACTTCACTTGAAGACGCACAATTTCAAAGCCGCATGTCGGTATGACTTGAGGTGCCACTTGGCGGACATCTGAGCGACTTCCTGCAAGTCGCAGCTGAAATCGCCAAAAAGCTCAGGAACTGTTTTTTTTTCCAAATCGGTGCGGCACATCCAGGGGCGGACTGACCATTTGGAAACTCGAGCACTGCCCGAGGGCCCGGGGTCAGTAGGGGGCCCCATGATCCCCTATTGCCCGGGGGCCCCATGAGTTGTCAGTCCGCCCCTGGGCACATCAAAGTCGGACTTGTACTGATTGTCACGGTTCCATTGCCGACAATGGAGTGCGACTGTCAAATCGCTTGATGAGTCGCACTGGTGTGAACCTGGGCTTAGGGTATAGAACAGGGAAAAGGTTGGAGTGGAAACCTTTCTGCCGCTGGTACAATGGCGACAACTCCTTGGGTCAGCAGAGAAGCAGGAGCAGCATGGAGGTTCTCTATTCTGTGCGGGGGACACGGGGAGAAAGGACACTATGAAGTGGGTGAAAGTGATGGAGCGGTTAGCGGACAGAGAGGGGGCTCTAGCCTGTACCTCCTGGACACCATGTCTCTCACCTGAACTTCTGAGATGCCTGCTGACCAGGTACCACAACAGACATCCCCCCACTTAGGGAATTGGGGAACTCCTATTAGGATGTTTAAGAGGACCAGTCTGCAGGTTTGGGGGGGTTTAGGGGCTTGTGATTGAACCGGGCCCCTGGCTTAGGTCTGGCCTTGGAGGTTGAAGCCTGGGAGGAACAAAGGAACTCTTCTTGGCTTCAGAGGCCGGAGGAGTCTTTGCAGCTTATTCAGGCTTTTTCTATTGGCAAAATGAGAACTCTTACCGCCGGGGGACGTCCTTCGTGGAGATGTCTATGGGTCAGGGTCAGGTTAGGGTTGGAGGCACCAAAGAGACCTTCACCATCAGAAGACATGAGCTGCAAGGGCACTAGAACAGGGAAAAGGTTGGATTGAAAACATGGAAACCTTTCTGCCGTTGGTACAATGGTGACAACTCCTTGGGTCAGCAGAGAAGCAGGAGCAGCATGGAGGACCGCTATTCTGTGCGGGGAACTCGGGGAGAAAGGACACCATGAAGTGGGGGAAGGTGGGGCGGTGGTTAGGGGACAGCTTGTAGCCCCTGGACACCGTGTCTCTTACCTGAACTTCTGAGATGCCTGCTGACCAGGCACCGCAACAGCCAACAGACGTCCCCCCACTTAGGGAAATAGGGAACTCCTATTAGGATGTTTAAGAGGACCAGTCTGCAGGTTTGGGTTGCTTTAGGGGCCCCAGGCTTGTGACTGAACTGGGCCCCTGGCTTGGGTCTGGCCTTGGAGGTTGAAGCCTGGGAGGAACAAAGGAACTCTTCTTGGCTTCAGAGGCCGGAGGAGTCTTTGCAGCTTATTCAGGCTTTTTCTGTTGGGGAAATGAGAACTCTTAGCGCCAGGGGACGTCCTTCATGGAGATGTCTATGGGTCAGGGTCAGGTTAGGGTTGGAGGCACCAAAGAGACCTTCACCATCAGAAGACATGAGCTGCAAGGGCATTAGAACAGGGAAAAGGTTGGATTGAAAACATGGAAACCTTTCTGCTGTTGGTATAAAGGTGACAACTCCTTGGGTCAGCAGAGAAGCAGGAGCAGCATGGAGGACCACTATTCTGTGTGGGGGGACACGGGGAGAAAGGACACCATGAAGTGGGGGAAGGTGGGGCGGTGGTTAGGGGACAGCTTGTAGCCCCTGGACACCGTGTCTCTTACCTGAACTTCTGAGATGCCTGCTGACCAGGCACCGCAACAGCCAACAGACGTCCCCCCACTTAGGGAAATAGGGAACTCCTATTAGGATGTTTAAGAGGACCAGTCTGCAGGTTTGGGTTGCTTTAGGGGCCCCAGGCTTGTGACTGAACTGGGCCCCTGGCTTAGGTCTGGCCTTGGAGGTTGAAGCCTGGGAGGAACAAAGGAACTCTTCTTGGCTTCAGAGGCCGGAGAAGTCTTTGCAGCTTATTCAGGCTTTTTCTGTTGGGGAAATGAGAACTCTTAGCGCCAGGGGACGTCCTTCGTGGAGATGTCTATGGGTCAGGGTCAGGTTAGGGTTGGAGGCACCAAAGAGACCTTCACCATCAGAAGACATGAGCTGCAAGGGCATTAGAACAGGGAAAAGGTTGGATTGAAAACATGGAAACCTTTCTGCTGTTGGTATAAAGGTGACAACTCCTTGGGTCAGCAGAGAAGCAGGAGCAGCATGGAGGACCACTATTCTGTGTGGGGGGAACTCGGGGAGAAAGGACACCATGAAGTGGGGGAAGGTGGGGCGGTGGTTAGGGGACAGCTTGTAGCCCCTGGACACCGTGTCTCTTACCTGAACTTCTGAGATGCCTGCTGACCAGGCACCGCAACAGCCAACAGACGTCCCCCCACTTAGGGAAATAGGGAACTCCTATTAGGATGTTTAAGAGGACCAGTCTGCAGGTTTGGGTTGCTTTAGGGGCCCCAGGCTTGTGACTGAACTGGGCCCCTGGCTTAGGTCTGGCCTTGGAGGTTGAAGCCTGGGAGGAACAAAGGAACTCTTCTTGGCTTCAGAGGCCGGAGGAGTCTTTGCAGCTTATTCAGGCTTTTTCTGTTGGGGAAATGAGAACTCTTAGCGCCAGGGGACGTCCTTCGTGGAGATGTCTATGGGTCAGGGTCAGGTTAGGGTTGGAGGCACCAAAGAGACCTTCACCATCAGAAGACATGAGCTGCAAGGGCATTAGAACAGGGAAAAGGTTGGATTGAAAACATGGAAACCTTTCTGCTGTTGGTATAAAGGTGACAACTCCTTGGGTCAGCAGAGAAGCAGGAGCAGCATGGAGGACCACTATTCTGTGGGGGGGGACACGGGGAGAAAGGACACCACAAAGTGGGGGAAGGTGGGGCGGTGGTTAGGGGACAGCTTGTAGACCCTGGACACCATGTCTCTTACCTGAACTTCTGAGATGCCTGCGGACCAGGCACCGCAACAGCCAACAGACGTCCCCCCACTTAGGGAAATAGGGAACTCCTATTAGGATGTTTAAGAGGACCAGTCTGCAGGTTTGGGTTGCTTTAGGGGCCCCAGGCTTGTGACTGAACTGGGCCCCTGGCTTAGGTCTGGCCTTGGAGGTTGAAGCCTGGGAGGAACAAAGGAACTCTTCTTGGCTTCAGAGGCCGGAGGAGTCTTTGCAGCTTATTCAGGCTTTTTCTGTTGGGGAAATGAGAACTCTTAGCGCCAGGGGACGTCCTTCGTGGAGATGTCTATGGGTCAGGGTCAGGTTAGGGTTGGAGGCACCAAAGAGACCTTCACCATCAGAAGACATGAGCTGCAAGGGCATTAGAAGAGGGAAAAGGTTGGATTGAAAACATGGAAACCTTTCTGCTGTTGGTATAAAGGTGACAACTCCTTGGGTCAGCAGAGAAGCAGGAGCAGCATGGAGGACCACTATTCTGTGTGGGGGGAACTCGGGGAGAAAGGACACCATGAAGTGGGGGAAGGTGGGGCGGTGGTTAGGGGACAGCTTGTAGCCCCTGGACACCGTGTCTCTTACCTGAACTTCTGAGATGCCTGCTGACCAGGCACCGCAACAGCCAACAGACGTCCCCCCACTTAGGGAAATAGGGAACTCCTATTAGGATGTTTAAGAGGACCAGTCTGCAGGTTTGGGTTGCTTTAGGGGCCCCAGGCTTGTGACTGAACTAGGCCCCTGGCTTAGGTCTGGCCTTGGAGGTTGAAGCCTGGGAGGAACAAAGGAACTCTTCTTGGCTTCAGAGGCCGGAGGAGTCTTTGCAGCTTATTCAGGCTTTTTCTGTTGGGGAAATGAGAACTCTTAGCGCCAGGGGACGTCCTTCGTGGAGATGTCTATGGGTCAGGGTCAGGTTAGGGTTGGAGGCACCAAAGAGACCTTCACCATCAGAAGACATGAGCTGCAAGGGCATTAGAACAGGGAAAAGGTTGGATTGAAAACATGGAAACCTTTCTGCTGTTGGTATAAAGGTGACAACTCCTTGGGTCAGCAGAGAAGCAGGAGCAGCATGGAGGACCACTATTCTGTGGGGGGGGACACGGGGAGAAAGGACACCACAAAGTGGGGGAAGGTGGGGCGGTGGTTAGGGGACAGCTTGTAGACCCTGGACACCATGTCTCTTACCTGAACTTCTGAGATGCCTGCGGACCAGGCACCGCAACAGCCAACAGACGTCCCCCCACTTAGGGAAATGGGGAACTCCTATTAGGAAGGTTTAAGAGGACCAGTCTGCAGGTTTGGGGGGGGGGGTTTTATTGGCCCCAGGCTTGTGACTGAACTGGGCCCCTGGCTTAGGTATGGCCTTGGAGGTTGAAGCCTGGGAGCAACAAAGGAACTCTTCTTGGCTTCAGAGGCCGGAGGAGTCTTTGCAGCTTATTCAGGCTTTTTCTGTTAGGTAAATGAGAACTCTTAGCGCCAGGGGACGTCCTTCGTGGAGATGTCTATGGGTCAGGGTCAGGTTAGGGTTGGAGGCACCAAAGAGACCTTCACCATCAGAAGGCATGAGCTGCAAGGGCATTATACATCGCTGTTCCACCGATCAATTTCTCAGATGAAGAGTTCTCTGCATGTTCACAGACAGGACATTCAGAGTAGGAAAGAACATGGACAATGTCAATGAACCCCTCCATGTCATAATGGAGAGCTGAAAGCTTCATCTCTAAGCTCTTTTGGACATCTTCCACATCCTAAGGGATTTGAGTGGACGTAACCTATTGACCCTGCTCAGCGGGGGCGGGCCTTAAAGAACAGAGGTCAAAAAAGGGCAGCACAGAAGCTTAGTGGTTAGCCTTGCAGCACTGGGGTCCTTGGTTCAAATCCTGAGCAGGGCGGTTACTGCATGGAGTTTGTATTTTCTTCCTGTGCTTGCAAGGGTTTCCACTGGGTACTTTGGTTTCCTCCAATGCTCCTAAGACATGCTGGTAGGGTAATTGGCTCAGTTCAGTGCATCCAAGATGGCTGCCTCTCTGCCTAAGTGCTTTGATAGGTCTTAAGTGAGTTACCCCGCTCAGCGGGGGCAGGCCTTAGAGAACAGAGGCCACATATGGGCAGCACAGAGGCCTAGTGGTTAGTACTTCTGCTTTGCAGCACTGCGGTCCTTGTGGGGTGAACTTTCTGTGCCAGTAACCACCAATGTGGGGATGGGTGTGTGTTGTGTGTGTGTAGGGGGGGGGGTTATTATTGCATCCCCTGACACCAATTTTGGGGGCTCTTATTGCATCCACTGACACCAATGTTGGGGGTTATTATTGCTTCCACTGACACCAATGTTAGGGGTTATTATTGCGTCCACTGACACCAGTGCTGGGGGTTATTATTGCTTCCACTGACACCAGTGCTGGGGTTATTGTTGCCTCCCCTGACACCAGTGCTGGGGGTTATTGTTGCCTCCACTGACACCAGTGCTGGGGATTATTGTTGCCTCCACTGACACCAGTGCTGGGGGTTATTGTTGCCTCCACTGATACCAGTGCTGGGGATTATTGTTGCCTCCACTGACACCAGTGCTGGGGGTTATTGTTGCCTCCACTGATACCAGTGCTGAGGGTTGGTATTGCGTCCACTGACACCAGTGCTGGGGGTTATTTTTGCCCCTCCACTGACACCAGTGCTGGGGGTTATTGTTGCCTCCACTGACACCAGTGCTGGGGGCTATTATTGTGCCCATTGACACCAGTGCTGGGGGCTATTGTTGCCTCCACTGACACCAGTGCTGGGGGCTATTGTTGCCTCCACTGACACCAGTGCTGGGGATTATTGTTGCCTCCACTGACACCAGTGCTGGGGATTATTGTTGCCTCCACTGACACCAGTGCTGGGGATTATTGCTGCCCCTCCACTGACACCAGTGCTGGGGATTATTGTTGCCTCCACTGACACCAGTGCTGGGGATTATTGCTGCCCCTCCACTGACACCAGTGCTGGGGATTATTGTTGCCTCCACTGACACCAGTGCTGGGGATTATTGTTGCCTCCACTGACACCAGTGCTGGGGGTTATTGTTGCCCCTCCACTGACACCAGTGCTGGGGATTATTGTTGCCTCCACTGACTGGTCAGATGTGTGAGGGGATGGACTCCTTCCTACCTTCTCACGCTGTTCTCCTGACATTCCAGTTATCTGTTGATCTATGGTGTCAGTCAGCTGTGTGTTTTTGTTACTTTTGCTCTTCGGATCATTATGGGGTCCTGAGCAAATGAAGACCGTCAAGCGGTGTCATGGAATTCTGACGTGTTCATTATGCCAACACACAGCTCAGCACCCGCTCTGCATGCCTGGCTTTCCCAACCTCTGCTGCAATTAGAATGATCTGGAGACTTGTAGAGCAGCGGGGCCCCAGACACTGGAAGGGCCCCTGAAGTCAGAGCAGAGTACAGGTCATCACTATGAGAGTCAATGTAAACCCACCGAGCTGCCAACCCCGAGCTGGGGGGGACCCCCAATGCTGCCGAATTCTCACCATCTGTACTGATTCTGTATGTACCACTTCTCATGTGTCATGTATGGAGGACAGGTGTGTCATGTGTAGAGGACAGGTGTGCCATGTATAGGGAGGACAGGTGTGTCATGTATAGGGGGGACAGGTGTGCCCTGTATAGGGGGACAGGTGTGTTATGTATAGGGGGACAGGTGTGTCATGTATAGGGGGACAGGTGTGTCATGTGTAGGGGACAGGTGTGCCATGTGTAGAGGACAGGTGTGCCATGTGTAGAGGACAGGTGTGTCATGTATAGGGGCAGGTGTGTCATGTGTAGAGGACAGGTGTGCCATGTGTAGAGGACAGGTGTGCCATGTGTAGAGGACAGGTGTGTCATGTATAGGGGCAGGTGTGTCATGTGTAGAGGACAGGTGTGCCATGTGTAGAGGACAGGTGTGTCATGTGTAGAGGACAGTTGTGTCATGTATAGGGGGACAGGTGTGTCATGTATAGGGGGACAGGTGTGTCATGTATAGGGGGACAGGTGTGTCATGTATAGGGGGGACAGGTGTGTCATGTATAGGGGGACAGGTGTGTCATGTATAGGGGGACAGGTGTGTCATGTGTAGAGGACAGGTGTGCCATGTATAGGGGGGACAGGTGTGTCATGTATAGGGGGGACAGGTGTGTCATGTATAGGGGGGACAGGTGTGTCATGTATAGGGGGACAGGTGTGTCATGTATAGGGGGACAGGTGTGTCATGTATAGGGGGACAGGTGTGTCATGTGTAGAGGACAGGTGTGCCATGTATAGGGGGACAGGTGTGCCATGTATAGGGGGACAGGTGTGTCATGTATAGGGGGACAGGTGTGTCATGTATAGGGGGACAGGTGTGTCATGTATAGGGGGGACAGGTGTGTCATGTATAGGGGGACAGGTGTGTCCTGTATAGGGGGACAGGTGTGCCATGTATAGGGGGACAGGTGTGCCATGTATAGGGGGGACAGGTGTGTCATGTATAGGGGGGACAGGTGTGTCATGTATAGGGGGACAGGTGTGTCATGTGTAGAGGACAGGTGTGTCATGTATAGGGGGACAGGTGTGTCATGTATAGGGGGGACAGGTGTGTCATGTATAGGGGACAGGTGTGTCATGTATAGGGGACAGGTGTGCCATGTATAGGGGGACAGGTGTGTCATGTATAGAGGACAGGTGTGTCATGTATAGGGGGACAGGTGTGTCATGTATAGGGGGGACAGGTGTGTCCTGTATAGGGGGACAGGTGTGTCCTGTATAGGGGGACAGGTGTGTCATGTATAGGGGACAGGTGTGTCCTGTATAGGGGACAGGTGTGTCATGTATAGGGGGGACAGGTGTGTCCTGTATAGGGGGACAGGTGTGTCATGTATGGGGGACAGGTGTGTCATGTATAGAGGACAGGTGTGTCATGGGACCATAGTAGAGTCCCCCTTTGTATGTCACCCCAGCAGGCAGGACGGAGAACACGCACATCTATAGGGATGTTGGGGATTCAGCAGATCCCATTTCCTATGTGTCTCCTCCCCTCCCCCGCCCTCAGCTGCTTCCCTTCTATATATATCTCCTGACACCTTCTCACTTCATTGCTGCAGGAGGAGACAGGAAGTGGCTGCAAAGAGGCGGCAGGAGATCCGCAGCGCTGAGATGGAACAAATGATGGAAAACAAAGTAACAAGAAGGATTTTATTAAATAAAAGGACGATGGTCCACCATACACGGGGCACAGGAAGTGTCACCCATGTCACCGTGTCACCCGTGTCACCCGTGTGCGGCCTTCATACAAACATCACAAAGTACAGACGACACGATACATTACATCTCATCATAAAGTGCGCAATACAGCCGTCTCTACACGTATGTTCCACGCATGGGACCATCCCCCGCTCACCGCCTCCTCGCTGTCACACGGATTGCGGTTGGTTTCGTCTCCTGTCACTCTGAGATTCGGGGACACAATGCTTATCCAGAGACCCCCCCGCAACAATAGATCTCCCAGCAGCCAGCATCATAGACCCCTCCCTCAATAGTAGACCCCTCCCAGCAGCAGTCAAACACCCCCCAGCAACATAAGACCCTCCCCAGCAACAATAGTACCTTCCCAGCAACAATAGATCCTCTGAAACAAAATCCCCCGCAACAATCATCTGCCAGCAACAATAGATCTCCCAGCAGCCAGCATCAATAGACCCCTCCCTCAATAGTAGATCCCTCCCAGCAGCAGTCAAACACCCCCCAGCAACATAAGACCCTCCCCAGTAACATAAGACCCTCACCAGCAACAATAGATCCTCTGAAACAAAATCCCCCGCAACAATCATCTGCCAGCAACAATAGATCTCCCAGCAGCCAGCATCAATAGACCCCTCCCTCAATAGTAGATCCCTCCCAGCAGCAGTCAAACACCCCCCAGCAACATAAGACCCTCCCCAGTAGCATAAGACCCTCACCAGCAACAATAGATCCTCTGAAACAAAACCCACACCCCCCGCAACAATAAATCCACCCCAGCAACAACAGACCCCTGCCAGCAACAATAGATCTCCCAGCAGCCAGCAGCAATAGACCCCTCCCTAAATAGTAGATCCCTTTCAGCAGCAATCAACCCCCCCCAGCAACATAAGACCCTCCCCGACAACAATAGACCCCCAGCAACAATAGATCCTCTGCAACAAAATAAACCTCCAGCAACAATAAGTCCACCCCAGCAGCAACAGACCCCTGCCAGCAACAATAGATCTCCCAGTAGCCAGCATCAAGAAACCCCCTCCCTCAATAGTAGATCCCTTCCAGCAGCAATCAGCCCCTCAGCAACAAAGACCCTCCGAGAACAATAGATCCCAGATAAAAAAAATAGATCCTCTGCAACAAAATCCCCCCCCCGCAACAATAAATCGTCTGCCAGCAACAATAGATCTCCCAGCAGCCAGCACCCTCCTTCAATAGTAGATCCCTTCCAGTAGCACCAGAAACAACAGACCTCCTAGTCAAACAGTAGACTCCTCTAATGACAGCAGCAGCCAGCAGCAATAGACCCCCTCCCTCAATAGTAGATCCCTTCCAGCAGCAACCAGCCCACCAGCAACATAAGACCCTCCCCAGCAACAAAGACCCAAACAGGAACAATAGATCCCCCATCAAAAATAGATCCTCTGCAACAAAATCCCCCACAACAATAGTTCCTCTGCAACAGTAGATCCCCCAGCAGCCAGCATCAATAGACCCCTCCCTCAATAGTAGATCCCTCCCAGCAGCAGTCAAACACCTACAGCAACATAAGACCCACCCCAGCAACAATAGATCCTCTGAAAAAAAAATCCACACCCCTCGGCAACAATAAATCCACTCAGCAACAACAGACCCCTGCCAGCAACAATAGATCTCCCAGCATCAATAGACCCCCCCCCTTCAATAGTAGATCCCTTCCATCAGCAATCAACCACCCCAGCAACTTAAGACCCTCCCCAGCAACAATAGATCCATCCAGCAACGTAAAACCCTCCACAGCAACAATGGATCCCAACAGCAACATACGACCCTCCCCAGCAACAACAGATCCCCACCAGAAACAACAGACCTCTTAGGCAAACAGTAGACTCCTCCAATGACAGTAGATCCCCCAGCAGCCAGCATCAATAGACCCTCCAGCCCATCACCCCTTATTACATACACTGAGCCCGGGTTCACACTGATGCGTCGCGGAATTGGCAGCGGTTTCTGTGCGAATTCTGCACCGCATCGGAATCGCACCCCATTCATGCGAACCGCTGCGGGTGTGTAAACAACACCC
The DNA here is from genome assembly GCF_062004578.1 of Staurois parvus. Taxonomy (NCBI): domain Eukaryota; kingdom Metazoa; phylum Chordata; class Amphibia; order Anura; family Ranidae; genus Staurois; species Staurois parvus. The sequence continues at coordinate 146,384 of NW_028318959.1, forward strand.
CGGAATTGGTTCAAAAAACGCGGTGCGATGCGCAGAATCGGATGGGTGTGAATGCGATGGCATGTGATTCGTACAGGAACCGCACCTCATTCCAAATCACATGCGATTCCTGTGGGGTGCGAGCGGAGCCGTACATCTTGTATGACTCCAATCACACCTCATCCGCTCCCGAGAGATGCAGGACCCTTTTTTGTTGACAGTAGGAACATAACCCTTCCAGTTCATCTCCCAGGAAGTGACGAGGACACAGAAGTTCTGGCAGGATCACCCGGTATTTTCTGTACTTGCTGAGAATGTTCTTAGTGTGACAGAAGGAAAAGTAATGCAGCCGCCCCATCTAAGGACGGGTAAGCTGCGATATATGATGTTTCTGCTCCTCGGTGTGGTGATACTCTCAGTCATGGGTGTCCGGGATCTACAGTACGAAGGTCACATTGTGGATTCCAAAAATAATTGCGAGCTAAAAAATATCATCTTATAATGTCACTTCTTCTGACATCCAACAGTGATCATCAGAGTCCCACCTGAGATCCAGGAGTTCCCAATCAGATGTCCCCACCTAGTGTCCCACAGAATCCCACCTGAGATCCAGGATTGTTCCTCAGAGTCCCACCTGAGATCCAGGAGTTCCCAATCAGATGTCCCCACCTAGTGTCCCACAGAATCCCACCTGAGATCCAGGATTGTTCCTCAGAGTCCCCCCTGAGATCCAGGAGTGTCATTCAGAGTCCCACCTGAGATCCAGGAGTACCCATCAGTGTTCCCCTTGAGATCCATAAGTTCCCATCAGAGTCTCCCGAGATCCAGAAGTGCCCATCAGAGTCCCACCTGAGATCCAGGAGTACCCATCAGAGTCTGTCCTGAGATCCAGGAGTGCCCATGAGAGTCCCACCTTAGATCCAGGAGTTCCCAATCAGATGTCCCAACCTATATCCAGGAGTGTCCCTCAGAGTCCCACCTGAGATCCAGTATTGTTCCTCAGAGACCCCCCTGAGTTCCAGGAGTGCACATCAAAGTCTCCCCTGAGAGCCCCCCCTCCCCCCCCCCCCCCCCCAAGATCCAGGAATGCCCACAAAGTCTCCACTGAGATCCAAGAGTAACCATCAGTCTCTCCTGAGATCCAGGAGTGTCCCTCAGATTCCCACCTGAAATCCAGGAGTACCCGTCAGAATCTCCTTAGATCCAGGAGTGCCCATCAAAGTCTCCCCTGAGATCCAGGAGTAACCATCAGAGTCCTCCCTGAGATCCAGGAGTACCCATCAGAATCTCCTGAGATCCAGGAGTGGCCATCAGAGTCTCTCCTAAGATCCAGGAGAGCCCATCAAAGTCCCCCCTGAAATCCAGGATGACCCATCAAACCCCACCTGAGATCCAGGAGTAGCCATCAGAGTTCCCCCTGAGATCTAGGGGTGTCCCTCATATTCCCACCTGTGATCCAGGAGTACCCATCAGTGTTCCCCTTGAGATCCATAAGTTCCCATCAGAGTCTCCCAAGATCCAGAAGTGCCCATCAGAGTCCCACCTGAGATCCAGGAGTGCCCGACAAAGTCTCTCCTGAGATCCAGGAGTGCCCATCAGAGTATCTCCTGAGATCCAGGAGTACCCCTTAGAGTCCCTCCTGAGATCTAGGAGTGTCCCTCATATTCTTACCTGTGATCCAAGAGTACCCATCAGTGTTCCCCTCGAGATCCATGATTTCCCATCAGAGTCTCCCAAGATCCAGAAGTGCCCATCAGAGTCACAACTAAGATCCAGGAGTGCCCATTAAAGTCTCCCCTAAGAGCCAGGAGCTCCCATTAGAGCCCCACCTGAGATCCAGGAGTGCTCATCAAGGTCTCCCCTAAGAGCCAGGATTAACCCATAGAGTCGCCCCTGAGATCCAGGAGTGCCCATCAGAGTCCCCCCTGAGATCCAGGAGTACCCATCAGAGTCCCCCCTGAGATCCAGGAGTGCCCATCAGAGTCTGTCCTGAGATCCAGGAATGCCCATCAGAGTCTCTCCTGAGATCCAGGAGAGCCCATCAGAGTCTCCCCTAAGAGCCAGGAGCTCCCATAAGAGCCCCCCCCTGAGATCCAGGAGTGCCCATCAAGGTCTCCCCCCAAGAGCCAGGAGTAACCCATAGAGCCGCCCCTGAGATCCAGGAGTTCCCATCAAAGTCCCCCCTGAGATCCAGGAGTACCCATCAGAGTCCCCCCTGAGATCCAGGAGTGCCCATCAGAGTCTGTCCTGAGATCCAGGAATGCCCATCAGAGTCTCTCCTGAGATCCAGGAGAGCCCATCAGAGTCTCCCCTAAGAGCCAGGAGCTCCCATTAGAGCCCCCCCTGAGATCCAGGAGTGCCCATCAAGGTCTCCCCCCAAGAGCCAGGAGTAACCCATAGAGCCACCCCTGAGATCCAGGAGTTCCCATCAAAGTCCCCCCTGAGATCCAGGAGTACCTATCAGAGTCTCTCCTGAGATCCAGGAGAGCCCATCAAAGTCCCCTAGAGATCGAGGAGTACCCAACAAACCCCACCTGAGATCCAGGTGTACCCCTTAGATTCCCTCCTGAGATCCAGCAGTGCCCATCAGAGTCTCTCCTGAGATCCAGGAGAGCCCATCAAAGTCCCCTAGAGATCTAGGAGTACCCAACAAACCCCACCTGAGATCCAGGAGTAGCAATCAGAATTCCCCCTGAGATCCAGGAGAGCCCATCAGAGACTTTCCTGAGACCCCAACTGTGACCTAGGAGTACCCATCAGAGTTCCCCTTGAGGTCAAGGAGTGCCCATCAGGGGGACTGAGGGAGGGTCATGGCTGGCAGTGGATGCTCCAGTCTCCATATTGCAGTACACAGGGTATTAAGTCACTGTGGGCCGGATAAAACTTTGTAGAGGGCCGGATGTGGCCCTGGGGCCATAGTTTGGAGACCCCTGCTTGGTCCCGATCATTCATCGTGGCAACTTCCATTGGCCTTGCGTATCCAATAGCAAATCTGAGCATATTTGGGAGGAGTCAACCTGACGGCAACATTATATTCTCTGGGCTCTCCGGACACTTCCACCCACTGGTGCCCAGAGAAGACCCCGATGACTTTCCTCTTCCAGCGGCCACCATGCCGCAATCTCCCATAAACCCCCGAGCCGCTGGCCCCGGGACGGGCATCACAGTGCTGGTACAGCAGATGCGTCGTCTGCTCCTGCACCCTGCACGATCGGTAGACCAGCTCCCCAGGCCGGTCGCTGTCAAATCCCGAGAAGTGGACGCGTCTTCCAGCAAGATCCCTCAACGGAGGAGAAGCCGCTAGGTCCATGTAAGGGCGCGGCTGTGCGCGCCGAAGTTCCAGCAAAGCGTAGTCGTAATCCATACTCAGTTCCGTCGGGGCCCCGATCCACGCTCGGGGTAACCGGGTGCTTTTCACGCGTACCCAACGCAGGACCGGCTGGGCTCCTGGCCTCAGGAAGCCAACGCTCAGCTTACGTGCTCCTTGGACGTAGTCCTGACCATCGTGGATGCAGTGAGCCGCCGTCAGGACGTGGCGTTCCGTCACCAGCACGCCGGTGCAACCCGTGGACACGCGGACGGCGGACGCAAAAGGGAAGTCCCTCAGAAACGGACGACTGATAGAAAAGCGAACGTCCGGTCCGTAAATCTGCCTCCGGGATCTCCTAGGCTTCGAATGTCTTCTCACCGATACCGTCGTCAGCAGCCGGCTGCCGTTGGGGTAGACGGTCTCGTAGTCGAGCTGATGGTCCTCATCGAATGTTTCCGGCTGAGACTCTCGCAGGACGCAGGGCCCTCGGCAGACCGTGGTGAACTCTGAGGTGCCATTGGCCGTGAAGTGAGACGGTGGTAAAGGGAGCGCCCGCCTGGCCGCCAGCTGGAGATCACCGATGGCGACCTGGAGGACCACCAAGCAAAGGAGCGCGATGGAGGAGAACCGGACCGTCCTCATAGTCCCTGCAGAGAAACAACAAGAAAACGGTAAATCGTACAGAAAATCGATCGCCAAAACCTCACAATCGCTCAAAAGTCATCATTACAATGGATAGAAACCCACATTGTGAGCGCCAAATGCCTCCGCAAACCCAGATATTACCTGATAGAAGTAGACGTGACATCATCACCATATGTAGCCTGTGCAGAGGGCGGAGCTGTGGGAGGGGCCAGCAGGCCCCACCTGCTACAGGTAAACTACAGGAGGGGGCGGAGACAAGACAAATCACCTTGCAAAAGGAAAGAGCAGAGCTGTGGGAGGGGACCTGCAGGCTCCACCCATTATGGAAAACTACAGGAGGGGGCGGAGACAAGTACGCACAAAGAACATTCGACCAGAGGAAGAAACACACTAAGAACATTCGACTTAGATGAAGACACACCAAGAACATTCGACCAGAGGAGGAAACACACTAAGAGCATTCGAACAGAGGAGAAAACACACCAAGAACATTCGACCAAAAGAGAAGACACACTAAGAGCATTCGAACAGAGGAGAAAACACACCAAGAATATTCAACCAGAGGAGAAAACACACCAAAAACATTCAAACAGAGGAGAAAACACACTAAGAACATTCGACCAGAGGAGAAAACACACTAAGAACATTCGACCAGAGAAGACAAACTAAAAACATTCGACCAGGGGAGAAGACACACCAAGAACATTCGACCAGAGAAGACACACTAAAAACATTCGACCGGAGGAGAAGACACACCAAGAACATTCGACCAGAGGAGAAGACACACCAAAAACATTCTACCAGAAGAAAGGACACACTAAGAACATTCGACCAGAGGAGAAGACGCACCAAGAACACTCGACCAGAGGAAATTGACACACTAAGAACATTTGACCATAGGAGAAAATACACTAAAGAACATTCGACCAGAGGAGAAAACACACTAAAACATTCGACCAGAGGAGAAAACACACTAAGAACATTCGACCAGAGGAGAAGACACACTAAAAAACATTCGACCAGAGGAGAAAACACACCAAGAACATTCGACCAGAGGAGAAGACACACTAAAAAAAACATTCGACCAGAGGAGAAGACACACCAAGAACATTCAAACAAAAGAGAAGACACACCAAGAACATTCGACCAGAGGAGAAAACACACCAAGAACATTCGACCAGAGGAGAAAACACACTAAGGACATTCGATCAGAGAAGGAAACATGCTAAAAACATTTGAGCAATGGAGAACATACACCAAGAACATTTGACCAGGAGAATAGACACACTAAGAACATTCAACCAGAGGAGGAAATACACTAAGAACATTCGACCAGAGGAGAAAACACACTAAGAACATTCGACCAGAGAAGACAAACTAAAAACATTCGACCAGGGGAGAAGACACACCAAGAACATTCGACCAGAGAAGACACACTAAAAACATTCGACCGGAGGAGAAGACACACCAAGAACATTCGACCAGAGGAGAAGACACACCAAAAACATTCTACCAGAAGAAAGGACACACTAAGAACATTCGACCAGAGGAGAAGACGCACCAAGAACACTCGACCAGAGGAAATTGACACACTAAGAACATTTGACCATAGGAGAAAATACACTAAAGAACATTCGACCAGAGGAGAAAACACACTAAAACATTCGACCAGAGGAGAAAACACACTAAGAACATTCGACCAGAGGAGAAGACACACTAAAAAACATTCGACCAGAGGAGAAAACACACCAAGAACATTCGACCAGAGGAGAAGACACACTAAAAAAAACATTCGACCAGAGGAGAAGACACACCAAGAACATTCAAACAAAAGAGAAGACACACCAAGAACATTCGACCAGAGGAGAAAACACACCAAGAACATTCGACCAGAGGAGAAAACACACTAAGGACATTCGATCAGAGAAGGAAACATGCTAAAAACATTTGAGCAATGGAGAACATACACCAAGAACATTTGACCAGGAGAATAGACACACTAAGAACATTCAACCAGAGGAGGAAATACACTAAGAACATTTGACCAGAGGAGGACACACCCCAGGAGTATTCGACTAATGGAGAACATACACTATGAACATTCGACCAGAAGAATAGACACACTAAGAACAGTCAACCAGATGAGAAACCACACTAAAATCATTCGACTAGAGGAGAAGACACACCAAGAACATTCGACCAGAGGAGAAAACACACCAAGAACATTCGACCAGAGGAGAAAACACACTTAGAACATTTGACCAGAAAAGAAAATTTACTAAGAACATTCGACCAGAGATGAAGACACACAGAGAACATTCGACCAGAGGAGGAAACACACTAAGAACATTCGAGCAGAGGAGGAAACACACTAAGAACATTCGAGCAGAGGAGGAAACACACTAAGAACATTCGAGCAGAGAAGACACACCAAGAACATTCAAACAAAAGAGAAGACACACCAAGAACATTCGACCAGAGGAGAAAACACACCAAGGACATTCGACGAGAGGAGAAAACACACTAAGGACATTCGATCAGAGAAGGAAACATGCTAAAAACATTCAAGCAATGGAGAACATACCCAATGAACATTCGACCAGGAGAATAGACACACTAAGAACATTCAACCAGAGGAGGAAATACACTAAGAACATTTGACCAGAGGAGGACACACCCCAGGAGTATTCGACTAATGGAGAACATACACCATGAACATTCGACCAGAAGAATAGACACACTAAAAACAGTCAACCAGATGAGAAACCACACTAAAATCATTCGACTAGAGGAGAAGACACACCAAGAACATTCGACCAGAGGAGAAAACACACCAAGAACATTCGACCAGAGGAGAAAACACACTTAGAACATTTGACCAGAAAAGAAAATTTACTAAGAACATTCGACCAGAGATGAAGACACACAGAGAACATTCGACCAGAGGAGGAAACACACTAAGAACATTCGAGCAGAGGAGGAAACACACTAAGAACATTCGAGCAGAGGAGGAAACACACTAAGAACATTCGAGCAGAGGAGGAAACACACTAAGAACATTCAAACAAAAGAGAAGACACACCAAGAACATTCGACCAGAGGAGAAAACACACCAAGGACATTCGACGAGAGGAGAAAACACACTAAGGACATTCGATCAGAGAAGGAAACATGCTAAAAACATTCGAGCAATGGAGAACATACCCAATGAACATTCGACCAGGAGAATAGACACACTAAGAACATTCAACCAGAGGAGGAAATACACTAAGAACATTTGACCAGAGGAGGACACACCCCAGGAGTATTCGACTAATGGAGAACATACACCATGAACATTCGACCAGAAGAATAGACACACTAAAAACAGTCAACCAGATGAGAAACCACACTAAAATCATTCGACCAGAGGAGAAGACACACCAAGAACATTCGACCAGAGGAGAAAACACACTTAGAACATTTGACCAGAAAAGAAAATTTACTAAGAACATTCGACCAGAGATGAAGACACACAGAGAACATTCGACCAGAGGAGGAAACACACTAAGAACATTCGACCAGAGGAGGAAACACACTAAGAACATTCGAGCAGAGGAGGAAACACACTAAGAACATTCGAGCAGAGGAGAAGACACACCAAGAACATTCAAGCAGAGGAGAAGACACACCAAGAACATTCAAGCAGAGGAGAAGACACACCAAGAACATTCGAGCAGAGGAGAAGACACACCAAGAACATTCGAGCAGAGGAGAAGACACACCAAGAACATTCGAGCAGAGGAGAAGACACACCAAGAACATTCGAGCAGAGGAGAAGACACACCAAGAACATTCGAGCAGAGGAGAAGACACACTAAGAACATTCGAGCAGAGGAGAAGACACACTAAGAACATTCGAGCAGAGGAGAAGACACACCAAGAACATTCGAGCAGAGAAGACACACCAAGAACATTCAAGCAGAGGAGAAGACACACCAAGAACATTCGAGCAGAGAAGACACACCAAGAACATTCAAGCAGAGGAGAAGACACACCAAGAACATTCGAGCAGAGAAGACACACCAAGAACATTCGAGCAGAGGAGAAGACACACCAAGAACATTCGAGCAGAGGAGAAGACACACCAAGAACATTCGAGCAGAGAAGACACACCAAGAACATTCGAGCAGAGGAGAAGACACACCAAGAACATTCGAGCAGAGAAGACACACCAAGAACATTCGAGCAGAGGAGAAGACATACCAAGGACATTCGAGCAGAGGGGTCCTCCTCTAAGTCGCTCCGATTCGATCCATCCCTTCCATGCAGACTCTGGCTGTGCGCAGGACGCCCATCACCCATGATGGGGAATCAAATTCCAGGGAAATCGGAGGCCGCAGGCGACAGGCGACCCAGAGAGCGAGCGATCGATGATGCCTGGGAGCGATCTCCGTCTCCAGGAATGTGCGTTTCTGCGATAAGTCGTTTGGCTTTAGGAGAATTCTTTCACCTCCTGGAAGAGGAACATTTCTGAAGAATCGTTCGTATCATCCACCCGGATCTACAGAACGATCGCTCTCTGCTGGACCGCGGTGCTTTTCCGCCCATTTTTCGCACATCCCTGAGCGTCACGCACACAGAAGAGAAGTCGATTTCAGATGTATGACGACAGCACCGAGCGTCTGCTAAAGTGCAGCGCATTTCTGGCGCGGAGAGCAGCCCGTTGGAATGACGCTTTTCCCAAAAAAGATTGGTGACAATGCACAAAGATCTGAACGCAGCCCTACACACCTGCCGATGCGGGGGGTGGGTGCAGAGCATCGGCACGGCCTGTGCGTCTTATGTGCGTCTCATGTGCATCTTACGTGTGTGTCATGTGCGTCTTATGTGCGTCTCATGTGCATCTTACGTGTGTGTCATGTGCGTCTTATGTGTGTCTCATGTGCGTCTCATGCGTCTCATTTGCGTCTCATGTGCATCTTACGTGTGTCTCATGTGCATCTTACGTGTGTCTCATGTGCATCTTATGTGCATCTCATGTGTGTCTCATGTGCGTCCTAAGTGCATCTCATGTGCGTTTCATGTGCATCTTATGTGTGTCTCATGTGCGTCTTAAGTGCGTTTCATGTACATCTCATGTGTGTCTCATATGCATCTCATGTGTTTCTCATGTGCATCTTAAGTGCATCTCATGCGTGTCTCATGTGCGTCTTATGTGCATCTCATGTGTGTCTCATGTGCATCTCATGTGCGTCCTATGTGTGTCTCATGTGTGTCTCATGTGCGTCCTAAATGCATCTCATGTGCGTCTTATGTGCATCTCATGTGTGTCTCATGTGCATCTCATGTGCGTCCTATGTGTGTCTCATGTGTGTCTCATGTGCGTCTTAAGTGCATCTCATGTGCGTCTTACGTGCGTCTCATGTGTGTCTCATGTGTGTCTAAAGTGCGTCTTTATGTACATCTTTATGTACATCTCATGTGTGTCTCATATGCATCTCATGTGTGTCTCATGTGCGTTTCATGTGCATCTTATGTGTGTCTCATGTGCGTCTTAAGTGCGTTTCATGTACATCTCATGTGTGTCTCATATGCATCTCATGTGTGTCTCATGTGTGTCTCATGTGTGTCTCATGTGCGTTTCATGTGCATCTCATGTGTGTCTCATGTGCATTTCATGTACATCTCATGTGTGTCTCATATGCATCTCATGTGTGTCTCATGTGTGTCTCATGTGCATTTCATGTGCATCTCATGTGTGTCTCATGTGCGTCGTAAGTGCATCTCATGTGCGTCTCATGTGTGTCTCATATGCATCTCATGTGTGTCTCATGTGTGTCTCATGTGCATTTCATGTGCATCTCATGTGTGTCTCATGTGCATCTTAAGTGCATCTCATGCGTGTCTCATGTGCATCTTAAGTGCATCTCATGCGTGTCTCATGTGCATCTTATGTGCATCTCATGTGTGTCTCATGTGCATCTCATGTGTGTCTCATGTGCATCTCATGTGCGTCCTATGTGTGTCTCATGTGTGTCTCATGTGCGTCCTAAATGCATCTCATGTGCTTCTCATGTGCGTCTTATGTGCATCTCATGTGTGTCTCAAGTGCGTCTCATGTGCATCTCATGTGTGTCTCATGTGCATCTCATGTGCGTCCTATGTGTGTCTCATGTGCGTCTTAAGTGCATCTCATGTGCGTCTTACGTGCGTCTCATGTGTGTCTCATGTGCATCTCACGTGCGTCTCATGTGTGTAGGAAATTGATACAAAATTCTGAACAATTGCAGGAAATCGATACAAAATATTGGAACACTATCCGTCCGGTTTCAGCCAATTCCACCTCCTTACCTCGATGACAGATCTCCGCATCAATGGAACGCCGTTTCCTCGCCGGGCGCGGTCCGGCACAACAGAAGGTGGACTTTAGAAGCAGGTCGGGGCCGGCGGAGCCGCAATGGTCACCTGATACCCGGTGTGACATTTCAGAAGGCGCTGATGTCACCGGGACGCATCAGTGCTCTGCGTCACGTTATGGGCGTGGCCAGGGAAACACTTGCTGATTCAACCAATAAGAAAACAGGCTTCTATAAACATCAAACCCCGATCCCCGAGGGCTGGGTCACGTCAGGGGCCACAATACAGCGTCGGGCGACTTTCCCAGCGCAGTCCCACCGCGAGACGAGAAGAAAGCCTCATCCCCCGCCCGGCCATTTTTGTATTGCATTGTTTGCACCAGGTGCGGTGAAGGAACGCGTGCAAAATCGTGCGCATAAAAAAATCGCTGCCTATTGCAGACCCCATCAATTCCTGATGACGCTCCCCCATTAACCATGCAAGTTCGCACTCGCGACCGGGCGCTTTGGAGCAGCGTGAATTTTTTTTACAAAAACTGTTTTTTGCGCATTTCACCCATTGAAACGAATGCGTTACCCAAAAATTACCCACAAAAAAAGAACGCACGCCCGGATACACCTCCTGCTGTGCAACCCCATCCACCGCCTCCTGCTGCACTGCAGCCCAGAGAACCTAATGAAATGACCTAATGTCAATGCATGACATGTCAATAAAGTTTGTTTTAAAAAAAAAGCACAATATTCTGCAATTGGCGCTAAACGATTTTTATCTTTTGAAAAGTCATTGTCAATCTATTCATATCTGCAACATAAAATATGACCCCCTCCCCAGTGATCCCGCCATGAAAGTCCCTGCTTAGGCACTTCCTGTTATGGGTGACAACGTGCTGTCCCTGTCTCCCAATTGTTCTCCTGTGTTGTCACCCTGGTGATTCCACCATGAAAATCCTTGCTTCGGTACTTCCTGTTATGGGTGACAACCAGGGGCGGACTGACAACTCATAGGGGATCATGGGGCCCCTGTGTCCTTGCCCAAACTCAAAAAAGCTTATGAAAAAGGTACCAGGGGCATCTCATGGGGCCCCCTACTGACCCCCGGGCCCTCGGGCAGTGCCCGAGTTTCCAAATGGTCAGTCAGCCCCTGGTGACAACATGCTGTCCCTGTCTCCCAATTGTTCTCCTGTGTTGTCACCCTGGAGATTCCGCCATGAAAATCCTTGCTTTGGTACTTCCTGTTATGGGTGACAACGTGCTGTCCCTGTCTCCCAATTGTTCTCCTGTGTTGTCACCCTGGTGATTCTGCCATGACTGTCCCTGCTTAGGCACTTCCTGTTATGGGTGACAACATGCTGTCCCTGTCTCCTAATTGTTCTCCTGTGTTGTCACCCTGGTGATCCCGCCATGAAAGTCCCTGCTTAAGCACTTCCTGTTATGGGTGACAACATGCTGTCCCTGTCTCCTAATTGTTCTACTGTGTTGTCACCCTGGTGATTCCGCCATGAAAATCCTTGCTTTGGTACTTCCTGTTATGGGTGACAACGTGCTGTCCCTGTCTCCCAATTGTTCTCCTGTGTTGTCACCCTTGTGATTCCACCATGAAAATCCTTGCTTTGGTACTTCCTGTTATGGGTGACAACCAGGGGCGGACTGACAACTCATGGGGCCCCCGGGCAATAGGGGATCATGGGGCCCCTGTGTCCTTGCCCAAACTCAAAAAAAGCCTATGAAAAAGGTACCAGGGGCATCTCATGGGGCCCCCTACTGACCCCGGGCCCTCGGGCAGTGCCCGAGTTTCCAAATGGTCAGTCAGCCCCTGGTGACAACATGCTGTCCCTGTCTCCCAATTGTTCTCCTGTGTTGTCACCCTGGAGATTCCGCCATGAAAATCCTTGCTTTGGTACTTCCTGTTATGGGTGACAACGTGCTGTCCCTGTCTCCCAATTGTTCTCCTGTGTTGTCACCCTGGTGATTCTGCCATGACTGTCCCTGCTTAGGCACTTCCTGTTATGGGTGACAACGTGCTGTCCCTGTCTCCCAATTGTTCTCCTGTGTTGTCACCCTGGTGATTCCGCCATGAAAATCCTTGCTTTGGTACTTCCTGTTATGGGTGACAACGTGCTGTCCCTGTCTCCCAATTGTTCTCCTGTGTTGTCACCCTTGTGATTCCACCATGAAAATCCTTGCTTTGGTACTTCCTGTTATGGGTGACAACCAGGGGCGGACTGACAACTCATGGGGCCCCCGGGCAATAGGGGATCATGGGGCCCCTGTGTCCTTGCCCAAACTCAAAAAAAGCCTATGAAAAAGGTACCAGGGGCATCTCATGGGGACCCCCTACTGACCCTGGGCCCTCGGGCAGTGCCCAAGTTTCCAAATGGTCAGTCTGCCCCTGGTGACAACGTGCTGTCCCTGTCTCCCAATTGTTCTCCTGTGTTGTCAGCCTGGTGATCCCGCCATGAAAGTCCCTGCTTAGGCACTTCCTGTTATGGGTGACAACGTGCTGTCCCTGTCTCCCAATTGTTCTCCTGTGTTGTCACCCTGGTGATTCCGCCATGAAAATCCTTGCTTTGGTACTTCCTGTTATGGGTGACAACGTGCTGTCCCTGTCTCCCAATTGTTCTCCTGTGTTGTCACCCTGTCATATGGGCTTCTGATGGACACAAGCATGGTCCACTGTTGTCACCATCCCTGACAACTGCCATGTAATCATCTCTGAAGACGGGAAGTGGCTGCCAAGAGGCCACGGGAGATCAGCAGCTCTGAGATGGGGCAAAGTAGGAAGAAAATGAACGAAAATTTGAAAAAAAAAAAAAGACAATTGATCACAAAGGAAACTGAAGGTCCTCCAGGAGGTGAGGACACCCCAAGGAGACCATGTCAGGTGCTCGGCCTGTCCAGTCCACCACCCAATGGTCTACTCACCTCCAAGTGAAATCAGAACTCCTCGTTCCCCGTAGAGACAACCAGATTTCTGAGCTAAGAAACGATTGTCAGCTCACAAAGCTGCCGTTGTTCCCGTCACTTCACCCCGCCCTGAGCCCGACACGCACAGAATATCGAATGCAAACTCTTTGTACCCCGGAGACATCCATCCTGGTGGATCCAGACCTGACTTCACTGACTTCCATCCAGTCTTCTCCTTCTATATACAGGAAACCTTTTGTTGGAGCGTAGACCGCCGCCCATCCCAAGCATGCCTACGCTGATGGACCTACCTCTGCTGGAAGTCCGCTCCCGGCATCAACTACTCTGTAAAATGATACTTTCCAGGGTTACTCCCGAACTTGCCTCCTGCTGGTTGGAGGTCATGTCCCCGAGTTCTTCATCCTGGCTTCATATTGGAAATCCTGCTCTTCTGAACCTTATTCACCCCTTTCATGGCCAACACTGAACCCCAACACTGTACTAGATCAGAGGCAGGGGCGTAGCTACAGGGGTCCCAGGGATCACAACTGTGACCCGGCCCCATGCTGCGGGGGGCCCATGTGGCCCCCTTGTACACCTGGACTGGAGGAATGGTGGGAACCAATCTCTCCATGTTCTTCCTGCAGCCACAGAATGCCTGCAGGAGAGGAGGAGAAGTCGACATTCAGCAGTTGCAGGAGGAACATAGAGAGATGGATTCCTCTATATTCCTTCTTTTCCTTCCTTCCTTCCTTCCTTCCTTCTTCTGCTATCTCTTCCTTCCTTCCTTCCTCCATCTTTTCCTTCCTTCCTTCTTCCATCTTTTCCTTCCTTCCTTCTTCTTCTGCTATCTCTTCCTTCCTTCCTTCCTCCATCTTTTCCTTCCTTCCTTCTTCCATCTTTTCCTTCCTTCCTTCTTCTTCTTCTTCTTCTATCTCTTCCTTCCTTCCTTCCTTCCTTTCCTCCTTCCTTTCTTCTTTCTTCCTTCCTTTCCTTCCTTCCATCATTTCCTTCCTTTCTTCCTTTCCTCATTCCTTCCTTCCTTTCCATCTTCCTTCTTCCATCTTTTCCTTCCTTCCTTCTTCCATCTTTTCCTTCCTTCCTTCTTCTTCTTCTATCTCTTCCTTCCTTCCTTCCTTCCTTCCTTCCTTCCCTCCTTCCTTTCTTCTTTCTTTCTTCCTTCCTTTCCTTCCTTCCATCATTTCCTTCCTTTCTTCCTTTCCTCATTCCTTCCTTTCCTCCTTCCTTCCTTCCTCCTTCCATCTTTTCCTTCCTTCCTTCCTTCCTTCCTTCCTTCCTTCCTTCCTTCTTCCATCCATCTTTTCCTTCCTTCCTTCCTTCCTTCCTTCCTTCTTCCATCTTTTCCTTCCTTCCTTCCTTCCTACTTCCATCTTTTCCTTCCTTCTTTCTTCCATCTTTTCCTTCCTTCCTTCCTTCTTCCATCTTTTCCTTCCTTCCTTCCTTCCTTCCTTTCTTCCTACGTCCATCTTTTCCTTCCTTCCTTCCTTCCTTCCTTCCTTCCTTCCTTCCTTCCTTCCTTCTTCCATCTTTTCCTTCCTTCCTTCCTTCCTTCTTCCATCTTTTCCTTCCTTCCTTCTTCCATCTTTTCCTTCCTTCCTTCCTTCCTTCCTTCCTTCTTCCATCCATCTTTTCCTTCCTTCCTTCCTTTCCTTCCTTCCTTCTTCCATCTTTTCCTTCCTTCCTTCCTTCCTTCCTTCCTTCCTTCCTTCCTTCCTTCCTTCTTTCCTTCCTTCTTCCATCTTTTCCTTCCTTTCTTGTTCTTCTATCTCTTCCTTCCTTCCTTCCTTCCTTTCTCCATCTTTTTCTTCCTTCTTTCCTTCCTTCTTCCATCTTTTCTTTCCTTCCTTCCTTCCTTCCTTCCTTCCTTCCTTCCTTCCTTTCCTCCTTCCTTTCTTCCTTCCTTCCATATTTTCCTTCCTTTCCTCCTTCCTTCCTTCCTTCCTTCCTTCCCTCCTTCTTTCTGACACCATTGTTGGAACTAACAGGTCACGAAGGTCACACTTGCGACCAGGCCCTGGCGTTCTGCCACTGGGCTTGGAGGGTAGGGCCCCTGCGGCTGGTCAGGGGGGGCCCTTCCACCAGGGCGTTGAAGGTTCTAGTTACGCAACTAATCAGAGGATTCTTACCTTCAATATTCTACACTTTGAAAAATTGAACAGCATTTTCTCTTTCTTTGACCGATTTTCCATTGATGTTGAATCATGTCCCACGGCAAATAATACGAAATCCCCTCCAACCCACTTTGTGGCCATAACATCCTCCACACTTCTGGGAAGACTTTCCTACAAGATGTTGGAGGGGGTCTGTAGGAATTTGTGCCCATTTGTGAGGACAGGTACTGATGTTGGAGGAGAAGACCTGGCTCACCACTGGGGTTCCAATCATCCCAAAGGTGTTCAGGAGGGAGAGGTCAGGGCTCTGTGCAGGACCTTGAGTTCCTCCATGACCTCACCCCTACTGAGCACCATTGGGATGAAAAAACCTCATACAAAGGTGTTCCATAGGATTAAGGCCAGATATTGATGTTGGGTGAGAAGACCAAAGGTCTTTCAAAAGTAGGTTGAGGTCTGGGCTCTGTACAGGTCACTGGAGTTCCTCCACACCAAACTGGTCATCCATGTCTTTATGGAGCTGGCTTTGTACACGGGGGACAGTCATGGTGGGACAGAAAAGGGTCTTCACCAAACTGGTCCTCCATGTCTTTATGGAGCTGGCTTTGTACACAGGGGACAGTCATGGTGGGACAGAAAAGGGTCTTCACCAAACTGGTCCTCCATGTCTTTATGGAGCTGGCTTTGTACACGGGGGACAGTCATGGGGGGACAGAAAAGGGTCTTCACCAAACTGGTCCTCCATGTCTTTATGGAGCTGGCTTTGTACACAGGGGGACAGTCATGGGGGGACAGAAAAGGGTCTTCACCAAACTGGTCATTCATGTCTTTATGGAGCTGGCTTTGTACACAGGGGACAGTCATGGGGGGACAGAAAAGGGTCTTCACCAAACTGGTCATCCATGTCTTTATGGAGCTGGCTTTGTACACGGGGCACAGTCATGGGGAAGAGAAAAGGGTCTTCACCAAACTGGTACCACATGGCTGGAAGAGCACAATTGTCTCCAATGTCTTTGTACGATGGAGGATTACCAGGACCCTTCACTGGAGACACCTGACCTCCATCATCTGGAAGAAGTCCATGTACTTTTAGAAATATAGGTTGGTTTGGTGGCCAGGTGGCCACAATGTTTAGCCAAGCAGACAGAGCCGGGTTTGGCACCAAGCCTTGTGGCACACCACTGTTTGTACTTCATTCACAGCCACACTTACCCCTCTCAGTTCTGTACCCAGCGATTACAATCCCGCACTTCCATGGGCTCGGCGTCTCGTTCTGCTCCTTTTTTAAACAAAGCGACTTGTTGCATCGACAGTGGACCTCACCCCGGGAAGGAGGCTAGAACCTGCAAGGAGGAAATAATTGGTGGTCAGTTCGTGAAACGCACCCTGAACCCTAACCCTATACTACGCCTTACCCTGAACCCTAACCCCATACTACCCCTAACCCTGATCCCTAACCCCATACTACCCCGAACCCTAACCCTAACTTCATACCAACCCTACCCCTGAACCCTAACCCCATACTACTCCTAACCCCATACTACTCCTAACCCTGAACCCTAACCCCATACTACTCCTAACCCTGAACCCTAACCCCATACTACCCCTACCCCTGAACCCTAACCCCATACTACTCCTAACCCTGAACCCTAACCCCATACTACTCCTAACCCTGAACCCTAACCCCATACTACCCCTACCCCTGAACCCTAACCCCATACTACTCCTAACCCTGAACCCTAACCCCATACTACTCCTAACCCTGAACCCTAACCCCATACTACCCCTACCCCTGAACCCTAACCCCATACTACTCCTAACCCTGAACCCTAACCCCATACTACTCCTAACCCTGAACCCTAACCCCATACTACCCCTAACCCTGATCCCTAACCCCATACTACCCCTACCCCTGAACCCTAACCCCATACTACCCCTACCCCTGAACCCTAACCCCATACTACTCCTAACCCTGAACCCTAACCCCATACTACTCCTACCCCTGAACCCTAACCCCATACTACCCCTACCCCTGAACCCTAACCCCATACTACCCCTAACCCTGAACCCTAACCCCATACTAACCCTAACCCTGAACCCTGACCCCATACTACCCCTAACCAGTTTTCATCCTCCAGTCCTGTTTACTGAGGGGCAATAATAATAACTTCCTTCAGCGATGGGAACACCTGGATCCAATGATTTGGAGGGCTGGCCCAACACATCTGGCAATGTAGCGTGGTTGATGTGCCTGGCGGGGTCTTAGGGTTGGGGTTTGGGGTTCACACGACCGACGATTATCAATCAGGCCTACAGCGTTAGTGCGAGTTGCTCGTTGGGTTTGACGTGCATTTAATGCGCATTGAAAATCGCTTCCCGAACACCCGAATGTGCGTTTGACGGGCATTAAAGGTGCACTAAAAACACGCCGGATGCCTTTTTTTGGCTGTTGTGAATAAGGCCTAACATACCGCAAACGCATGGCGGCGTGGTTATGGTGCGTTATTATAGACTTGAATGGAAGGAGTTGAGAGGCTTCAATTTTGAGATGACGTGACGCAGCGCTAATGCTTCATGGTTTGATCATTGCAAATGCACCTCAAACTCCTGCTGTCAGTGCCAGTGTGAACAGGGCCTTAGGGTAAGTATGGGGTTAGGGTTCAGGGGTAGGGGTAGTATGGGGTTAGGGTTCAGGGTTAGGGGTAGTATGGGGTTAGGGTTCAGGGGTAGGGGTAGTATGGGGTTAGGGTTCAGGGGTAGGGGTAGTATGGGGTTAGGGTTCAGGGGTAGGGGTAGTATGGGGTTAGGGTTCAGGGGTAGGGGTAGTATGGGGTTAGGGTTCAGGGTTAGGGGTAGTATGGGGTTAGGGTTCAGGGGTAGGGGTAGTATGGGGTTAGGGTTCAGGGGTAGGGGTAGTATGGGGTTAGGGTTCAGGGGTAGGGGTAGTATGGGGTTAGGGTTCAGGGTTAGGGGTAGTATGGGGTTAGGGTTCAGGGTTAGGAGTAGTATGGGGTTAGGGTTCAGGGGTAGGGGTAGTATGGGGTTAGGGTTCAGGGGTAGGGGTAGTATGGGGTTAGGGTTCAGGGTTAGGAGTAGTATGGGGTTAGGGTTCAGGGTTAGGGGTAGTATGGGGTTAGGGTTCAGGGTTAGGGGTAGTATGGGGTCAGGGTTCAGGGTTAGGAGTAGTATGGGGTTAGGGTTCAGGGTTAGGAGTAGTATGGGGTTAGGGTTCAGGGTTAGGGGTAGTATGGGGTTAGGGATCAGGGTTAGGGGTAGTATGGGGTTAGGGTTCAGGGTTAGGAGTAGTATGGGGTTAGGGTTGGTATAAAGTTAGGGTTCAGGGTTAGGGGTAGTATGGGGTTAGGGTTGGTATAAAGTTAGGGTTCAGGGTTAGGAGTAGTATGGGGTTAGGGTTGGTATAAAGTTAGGGTTCAGGGTTAGGGGTAGTATGGGGTCAGAATTAGTATGAAGTTAGGGTTCAGGGTTAGGGGTAGTTCAGGATATGATGTTGGGGTTCAGGATATGATGTTGGGGTTCATAATAGTATGAGGTCGGGGTTCAGGATATGATGTTGGGGTTCATAATAGTATGAGGTCGGGGTTCAGGATAGGATGTTGGGGTTCATCTTAGTATGATGTTGGGGTTCAGGACAGGATGTTGGGGTTCATATTAGTTTGATATTGGGGTTCAGGATATGATGTTGGGGTTCAGGATATGAGGTCGGGGTTCAGGATATGATGTTGGGGTTCAGGATATGAGGTCGGGGTTCAGGATATGATGTTGGGGTTCAGGATATGATGTTGGGGTTCATAATAGTATGAGGTCGGGGTTCAGGATATGATGTTGGGGTTCATAATAGTATGAGGTCGGGGTTCAGGATAGGATGTTGGGGTTCATCTTAGTATGATGTTGGGGTTCAGGACAGGATGTTGGGGTTCATATTAGTTTGATATTGGGGTTCAGGATATGATGTTGGGGTTCAGGATATGAGGTCGGGGTTCAGGATATGATGTTGGGGTTCAGGATATGAGGTCGGGGTTCAGGATATGATGTTGGGGTTCAGGATATGAGATCGGGGTTCAGAATAGGCTGTCGGGGTTCAGGGTTAAAATGATGTTGGGGTTCAGGATATGAGGTCGGGGTTCGTATTAGTATGATGTTGGGGTTCAGGATATGATGTTGTAGTTCAGGATATGAGGGCGGGGTTCAGAATATGATGGTGGGGTTCAGGATATGAGGTCGGGGTTCAGGATATGATGTTGGGGTTCAGGATATGAGGTCGGGGTTCAGAATAGGATGTCGGGGTTCAGGGTTAGTATGATGTTAGGGTTCAGGATATGAGGTCAGAGTTCAGAATATGAGGTCAGGGTTCAGGATATGAGGTTGGGGTTCAGGATATGAGGTCGGGGTTCAGGATATGAGGTTGGGGTTCAGGATATGATGATGGGGTTCAGGATATGAGGTCGGGGTTCAGGATATGAGGTTGGGGTTCAGGGTTAGTATGAGGTTGTGGTTCAGGATATGATGATGGGGTTCAGGATAGGAGGTCAGGGTTCAGGATATGATGATGGGGTTCAGGATAGGAGGTCGGGGTTCAGGATATGATGATGGGGTTCAGGATAGGAGGTCGGGGTTCAGGATAGGAGGTCGGGGTTCAGGATATGATGGGGTTCAGGATAGGAGGTCGGGGTTCAGGATATGAGGTCGGGGTTCAGGATATGATAGGGTTCAGGATATGATGGGGTTCAGGATAGGAGGTCGGGGTTCAGGATATGAGGTCGGGGTTCAGGATATGATGGGGTTCAGGATAGGAGGTCGGGGTTCAGGATATGAGGTCGGGGTTCAGGATATGATGGGGTTCAGGATATGATGGGGTTCAGGATATGATGGGGTTCAGGATATGATGGGGTTCAGGATATGATGGGGTTCAGGATATGAGGTCGGGGTTCAGGATATGAGGTCGGAGTTCATCTTAGTGTGATGTTGGGGTTCAGGGTTAGGTTGGGGTTCTCTGCCATCTCTGGGCCCCCCCTAGCCCCCATGGGCTGGTCGATATTTGCAGGCCGCCTCCCCCAGCGCAGCGCGGCGTCGGGACCGGAATGTCAGTTGCAGAGACGGAATAGAAGTGAAATGTGGCGATGAATCTTCTGCGTTTTCTTGGCTCCTCCCCCCAGTTTTGCGCCCAGCTAATCGCCCGGCTTACCTCAGCCTGCCAGGTAATTGGCAGCACGCCGGCCGTCCCGTCAGTGATCGCTGTACCCCGGGTAGTCCGCTGCGCTGGTGTCACCCCTCCCCGTGCAGGTAGACGTGGTGTGTGGCGGCGGTGGGAGGGTGGGGGTGGGCATGCTCCCGCACGTCAGGAATGCGCTCACACTGGAGGGATCACCTGCTGGACGACTCACACAAAGGCCTTGTAAACCTCACATCTATTAGGGAAAGTGGGGGATTAATTATACCTCGGGCCCCGGGGCCACTCTCACTTCAAGGCTCCCCGCCAATTGGAAGCTTTTATCTGAATGAATTTCTTCCTCCCGCTAATCAGCAAAACGTTTCCATTTCTAGTATTTACTTTACTGTATACCCACTGGGTCTCTGCGCTTCTCTATGCATTGCCATCATCATACCATCACTGGGTCTCCGTGCTTCTCTATGCATTGCCATCATCATACCATCACTGGGTCTCTGTGCTTCTCTATGCATTGCCATCGTCATATCATCACTGGGTCTCTGTGCTTCTCTATGCAGTGCCATTGCCATATCGTCACTGGATCTCTGTGCTTCTCTATGCAGTGCCATCGTTATATCGTCACTGGGTCTCTGTGCTTCTCTATGCATTGCCATCGTCATATCGTCACTGGGTCTCTGTGCTTCTCTATGCAATGCCATAGTCATATCATCACTGGGTCTCTGTGCTTCTCTATGCATTGCCATAGTCAAACCATCACTGGGTCTCTGTGCTTCTCTTTGCAATGCCATAGTCATATCATCACTGGGTCTCTGTGCTTCTCTATGCATTGCCATCATCATACCATCACTGGGTCTCTGTGCTTCTCTATGCATTGCCATCGTCATATCATCACTGGGTCTCTGTGCTTCTCTATGCATTGCCATCATCATACCATCACTGGGTCTCTGTGCTTCTCTATGCATTGCCATCGTCATATCATCACTGGGTCTCTGTGCTTCTCTATGCAATGCCATCGTCATATCATCACTGGGTCTCTGTGCTTCTCTATGTATTGCCATAGTTATATCGTCACTGGGTCTCTTTGCTTCTCTATGCATTGCCATAGTCATACCATCACTGGGTCTCTGTGCTTCTCTATGCATTGCCATCGTTATATCATCACTGGGTCTCTATGCAATGCCATCGTCATATCACTGGGTCTCTGTGCTTCTCTATGCAGTGCCATCGTCATATCGTCACTGGGTCTCTGTGCTTCTCTATGCATTGCCATAGTCATACCGTCACTGGGTCTCTGTGCTTCTCTATGCAGTGCCATCGTTATATCGTCACTGGGTCTCTGTGCTTCTCTATGCATTGCCATCGTCATATCGTCACTGGGTCTCTGTGCTTCTCTATGCAATGCCATAGTCATATCATCACTGGGTCTCTGTGCTTCTCTATGTATTGCCATAGTCATATCATCACTGGGTCTCTGTGCTTCTCTATGCAATGCCATCATCATATCATCACTGGGTCTCTGTGCTTCTCTATGCAATGCCATCATCATATCCTCACTGGGTCTCTGTGCTTCTCTATGCAATGCCATCATTATATCGTCACTCTGTCTCTGTGCTTCTCTATGCAATGCAATACAAGAAACCATTGAAAACCTTCATGACAAATGCGCACATGTCCTGATTAAAGGCGAAGAAAAAAAAGGGGAAAAGGCAATGGGACATCAATGTGCGTTTCTGTGGCCCCGAGTGTCATCCATTCATCTGATTCTATAACGGGTGTACCATAGATCCGATCCTCGGGATGCCATCCCCAGATTTACGATCTCACATACTTTCGGAATACTTAACCCCGGGGGGAATCGTCAGGGAATGCAGGGGGATGCAGGGAATGCAGGGGGACGCAGGGATGGCAGGGGACTCAGGGAACGCAGGATGCAGGGGGACGCAGGGAATGCAGGGGGATGCAGGGAATGCAGGGGGACGCAGGGATGGCAGGGGACTCAGGGAACGCAGGATGCAGGGGGACGCAGGGGACTCAGTCCCGGCACCTCCAGCACTGAAAGTATGTAATGGCGAGGGGAGCTGGGGTATACTGGAGGATCTGTTGTAGCTGCCAGGGGTCTATGGTTGCTAGGTTGGTATTTTTTGGGGGGTCCAATGCTGCTGGCGATCTGTTTTTCTGCTTTTCTTGTTATTAAAATACTCCATGCAAATTACTTGGCACTACAAAATATTTGGCTTATTCTCTAAAAGGGGCGGTACTGGGAGGTGGGTAGGGGGAGGAACCAAGTGAAGGTGCATGGAGATGGATAGGGGGAGGAACCAAATGAAGGTGCTCCGTGGGTAGGGGGAGGAACCAAATGAAGGTGCTCGGAGGTGGGTAGGGGGTGGAACCAAGTGAAGGTGCTCGGTGGGTAGGGGGAGGAACCTAGTGAAGGTGCTCGGTGGGTAGGGGGAGGAACCAAGGGAAGGTGCTTGTGGGTAGGGGGAGGAACCAAGGGAAGGTGCTCGGTGGGTAGGGGGAGGAACCAAGTGAAGGTGCTTGGAGGTGGGTAGGGGGTGGAACCAAGGGAAGGTGCTCGGTGGGTAGGTGGAGGAACCAAATGAAGGTGCTCGGTGGATAGGGGGTGGAACCAAGTGAAGGTGCTCGGTGGGTAGGGGGTGGAACCAAGTGAAGGTGCTCGGTGGGTAGGGGGTGGAACCAAGTGAAGGTGCTCGGTGGGTAAGTGGTGGAACCAAGGGATGGTGCTCAGGAGGTGGGTAGTGGGTCGAACCAAGGGATGGTGCTCGGTGGGTATTGGGTGGAACCAAGGGATGGTGGTTGGTGGGTAGGGGGCGGAACCAAATGAAGGCGCTTGGTGGGTATGGGGAGGAACCTAATGAAGGTGCTCGGTGGGTAGGGGGAGGAACCAAATGAAGGCGCTCGGTGGGTAGGGGGAGGAACCAAATGAAGGCGCTCGGTGGGTAGGGGGAGGAACCAAATGAAGGTGCTCGGAGGTGGGTAGGGGGTGGAACCAAGTGAAGGTGCTCGGTGGGTAGGGGGTGGAACCAAGGGACGGTGCTCAGAGGTGGGTAGGGGGTGGAACCAAGGGATGGTACTCGGAGTTGGGTAGGGGGAGGAACCAAGGGACGGTGCGAGGAGGTGGGTAGGGGGAGGAACCAAGGGATGGTACTTGGAGGTGGGTAGGGGATGGAACCAAGGGATGGTGCTCAGGAGGTGGGTAGGGGGTGGAACCAAGGGATGGTGCTCGGTGGGTAGGGGGAGGAACCAAGGGACGGTGCTAGGAGGTGGGTAGGGGGAGGAACCAAGGGATGGTACTTGGAGGTGGGTAGGGGATGGAACCAAGGGATGGTGCTCAGGAGGTGGGTAGGGGGTGGAACCAAGTGAAGGTGCTCAGTGGGTAGGGGGAGGAACCAAGGGAAGGTGCTCGCTGGGTAGGGGGTGGAACCAAGTGAAGGTGCTCGGAGGTGGGTAGGGGGTGGAACCAAGGGATGGTGCTCGGAGGTGGGTAGGGGGTGGAACCAAGGGATGGTGCTCGGAGGTGGGTAGGGGGTGGAACCAAGGGATGGTGCTCGGTGGGTACGGGGTGGAACCAAGTGAAGGTGCACGTTGGTGGATAGGGGGCGGGGACAAGAAGTGATTCAGAAGGAGGGAGTTCCTGCAGACAAGGGCGGCTCGATGAATAACTTGCATTCCTCAGTTGGTTCTCCACCATCGAAGAGCCTCGAGGAGTCTACAGGTGTGAGAAGGACGTCGCCGATTCCTGCTGGAGGTTACCTACAGTCAAGCATGGTGAGATCTAGGGGCGGGGAAGGCGGAGAGCAGCACCCTCATCAGCCAATCGGAATCAGTCTTGTATCAATCTGACATCTGAAAAGCAAACTCTGATTGGTTGCTATGGGTTGGCACTTTGTTGCATGCAGCACAGAAGCCGATAATGTCTCCCAATTCAAAGCCGGGCGACACCCGGGGCAGGAGCTGAACATATAATAAATGGGGGGGGGGGGGCGGGGGCTGCTTTGGGTAGAAGTGGCAGTTGGAGTGAGAACAGAGCAGGAGGAAACACTAACCGTACATGAAGATGTTATCGGTCGTTCTGAAATGAGCTTTGTGTACTTTGACTTGATATCCGTCTCCTGCAGTTGCTGTACAGCAGAGCTCAGACTGGGGGGCGGAAGCAGCAGAGGCAGTAGACAATCCGTTCATATGCTGACAAGGAGCATGCACATAGGAGGAGAGAGCAGAGTGACAGAAAATGAGCTAAGTGTTGTGCTTTTTCTCCCTTCATTGCCCAATCACAGGCTAGGGTGGGCCTGTGACAGCCTGGGCTCAGAGGAAGTGGGTTGAATGCTGATGGCCCGCCTTTGTCTTGGGGGACTGAGGACATCCAGTGTCAGAAAACAAGTACTGCAGGGATGGCTCCGGATCACAAGGTGAGTGTTGCAGGAAAAGTGGATCTCTTACGTCAGACGTTAATCCCCGGCCACACCCATCTGACTCTAAGATGGTGCGACTTCCAGTGAAGTCGCACGATTTCAAAGTTCGATGACATTCCGACTTGTCAGGACATCTGCGGCTTGCAAGACAGTTGTCTATGCAAGTCGTACCTGAAGGTGCTCGGAGGTGGGTAAGGGGGTGGAACCAAGTGAAGGTGATGGAAGGTGGTTAGGGGGTGGAACCAAGTGAAGGTGCTTGGAGGTGGGCAGGGAGTGTAACCAAGTGAAGGTGCTTGGAGGTGGGTAAGGGGGTGGAACCAAGTGAAGGTGCTCGGGTGGGCAGGGGATGGAACCAAGTGAAGGTGCTCGGAGGTGGAACCAAGTGAAGGTGCTCGGAGGTGGAACCAAGTGGAGGTGCTTGGAAGTGGGCAGGGGGTGGAACCAAGTGGAGGTGCTCAGAGGCGGGTAAGGGGGTAGTACAGGGAGTGTAACCAAGTGAAGGTGCTTGGAGGTGGGTAAGGGGGTGGAACCAAGTGAAGGTGCTCAGAGGTGGAACCAAGTGGAGGTGCTTGGAAGTGGGCAGGGGGTGGAACCAAGTAAAGGTGCTCGGAGGTGGGCAGGGGGTGGAACCAAGTGAAGGTGCTCAGAGGTGGAACCAAGTGGAGGTGCTTAGAAGTGGGCAGGGGGTGGAACCAAGTGGAGGTGCTCGGAGGTGGGACAAAGTGAAGGTGCTCGGAGGTGGGACCAAGTGAAGGTGCTCGGAGGTGGGACCAAGTGAAGGTGCTCGGAGGTGCGCAGGGGATGGAACCAAGTGAAGGTGCGCAGGGGATGGAACCAAGTGAAGGTGTGCAGGGGATGGAACCAAGTGAAGGTGCTTGGAGGTGGAACCAAGTGAAGGTGCTCGGAGGTGGAACCAAGTGAAGGTGCTCGGAGGTGGAACCAAGTGAAGGTGTTCAGAGGTGGAACCAAATGGAGGTGCTCAAAGGTGGAACCAAGTGAAGGTGTTCAGAGGTGGAACCAAGTGAAGGTGTTCAGAGGTGGAACCAAGTGAAGGTGTTCAGAGGTGGAACCAAGTGGAGGTGCTTGGAAGTGGGCAGGGGGTGGAACCAAGTGAAGGTGCTCGGAGGTGGGCAGGGGGTGGAACCAAGTGAAGGTGCTCAGAGGTGGAACCAAGTGGAGGTGCTTAGAAGTGGGCAGGGGGTGGAACCAAGTGGAGGTGCTCAGAGGCAGGTAAGGGGGTAGTACAGGGAGTGTAACCAAGTGAAGGTGCTCGGAGGTGGGACGAAGTGAAGGTGCTCGGAGGTGCGCAGGGGATGGAACCAAGTGAAGGTGCGCAGGGGATGGAACCAAGTGAAGGTGCTTGGAGGTGGAACCAAGTGAAGGTGCTCGGAGGTGGAACCAAGTGAAGGTGCTCAGAGGTGGAACCAAGTGAAGGTGTTCAGAGGTGGAACCAAGTGAAGGTGTTCAGAGGTGGAACCAAGTGAAGGTGCTCGGAGGTGGAACCAAGTGAAGGTGTTCAGAGGTGGAACCAAGTGAAGGTGCTCGGAGGTGGAACCAAGTGAAGGTGTTCAGAGGTGGAACCAAGTGAAGGTGTTCAGAGGTGGAACCAAGTGAAGGTGTTCAGAGGTGGAACCAAGTGAAGGTGCTCAGAGCTGTTAATCCCCGGTCACACCCATCCGACTTTGGGATTGTGTGACTTCCAGTGAAGTCGCACGATTTCAAAGTTGGATGTCTATCCGACTTGTCAGGACATCTGCAGCTTGCAAGTACCTGAAGTAGTGAATGCGCCAATCAGTGTGGCTCCGACCAAGGGGGAATCACGCCGATATGACCGCTGTAACTGCGGATAATAGAGTGCGACTTGGCATGTGATTTGAAGTGGAGGTGCTTGGAGGTGGGACCAAGTGAAGGTGCTCGGAGGTAGGCAGGGGATGGAACCAAGTGAAGGTGCTCCGAGGTGGAACCAAGTGAAGGTGCTCCGAGGTGGAACCAAGTGAAGGTGCTCGGAGGTGGAACCAAGTGAAGGTGCTCAGAGGTGGGTAAGGAGGTAGAACCAAGTGAAGGTGCTCGGGGGTAGGCAGGGGATGGAACCAAGTGGAGGTGCTCGGGGGTAGGCAGGGGATGGAACCAAGTGGAGGTGCTCCGAGGTGGAACCAAGTGAAGGTGCTCGGGGGTGAATCCAAGCAATATGACCGCTGTAACTGCGGATAATAGAGTGCGACTTGGCATGTGATTTGAAGGTCACGCAGCATATCGCACGGGGTGTGACCGGGCACTTAAAGGGCCTTCATATCAGTCTGGGGGAGAGGAGAACTTTAACTGATCCCTCCCCTGGTAATGGTGCTCCCCCATGCTCTGGTGGTGGACCGTCCCTCAGCATCCAATGTAGGCCTATGGAACTTGCATCAGTCGTGATGACGTCAGGACCTCAGACCACTGGAGCATGGGGGAGAAGGCACTGCGAGGGGGGGAAGGGGGGGCGGTCTAGCCGCGTGGAGGAGGATCAGGTAAGTAGATCTTTATAATATCCCGAGACCTATCTGAGCGGTGGGGCCAGGCCGTGGGATCATTGTAAAATTTCCCAGGCTTTGGGCCGGTGATGGATCTAAGCCCACAGAACCAATGAAAAGCCAGAAAACCAAAATATAAAAAAACAAAAACAATTTTTATTTGTACAAAAATACAATTAGAACGTCTGATATTCTGGATTACACATTTCCATAAAAAACACGTCACTTTCTACACAACAAACATCAGGAAGGCCGCCGATAAAATAGACAACAAAATATACAATAAAATAGACAAAATTTTAAAAAAAGTTTCAGCTGGACATACACCTTCTGCGGTTGGTCCTCACTACCCCCCCCCCCCCCAAAAAAAATAAAAATAAATTATATATATATTAAAATATATATATATATATATATATATTAATATATATATTAATATATATGTATATATATTAATATATATAAATTTTATTTTCTTTATTTTATATATATATATACATACACACACACACACATATATATATATATACACATACATAAATTACAGATTATATATAAAAATATTATATAATAAATATATAGACATAGATAAATGTATATAACATATAATAAATAAATATATATACTTATTTATATAATATTTTCATATATGTTTTTATTCTTTGTATATATATATATAAATATAATGTACCTATAGGACCGGAGGAAAGTCTTTGGACGCTCTACTGAACAGATCCAGAATATGTTTTTCCTTCACTCTTTGCCCTTCAGTAGAGTCAGTGATGTAAAGCCGATGCGGGGCAGGTATACTGCATGGCCAAAGGCAGCTCCATAAAGACATGGAGGACCAGTTTGGTGTGGAGGAACTCCAGTGTCCTCTACAGAGCCCTGACCTCAACCCTACTTTTGGTATAAGGTCTTCTCACCCAACATCAGTACCTGCCCTCAACCCTACGGAACACGTCTGGCATGAGGCCTTCTCACCCCAATAGTGCTCAGTAGGGGTGAGGTCATGGAGGAACTCGAGTGTCCTGCACAGAGCCCTGAGCTCACCCTACTAAACACCTTTGGGGTGGAGTGTGGAGGGTGAGTCAGGTCTTCTCACCCAACATCAGTACCTGCCCTCAACCCTACGGAGCACGTCTGGCATGAGGTCTCCTTACCCCAATGGTGTTCAGTAGGGGTTAGGTCATGTCCTGCACAGAGCCCTGACCTCCACCCTACTGAACACCTTTGGAGTGGAGTGTGGATGGTGAGCCAGGTCATCTCACCCAACATTAGTACATGACCTCAACCCTACGGAACATGTCTGGCATGAGGTCTCCTCACCCCAATGGTGTTCAGTAGGGGTGAGGTCATGGAGGAACTCCAGTGTCCTGCACAGAGCCCTGAGCTCACCCTACTGAACACCTTTGGGGTGGAGTGTGGATGGTGAGCCAGGTCTTCTCACCCAACATTAGTTCCTGACCTCACCCCTACTGAACACCTTTGGGGTGGATGGTGAGCCAGGTCTTCTCACCCAACATTAGTTCCTGACCTCAACCCTATGGAACATGTCTGGCATGAGGTCTCCTCACCCCAAAGGTGCTCAGTAGGTTTGAGGTCATGGAGTGTCCTGTACAGAGTCCTGACCTCAACCCTGCTGAACACCTTTGGGATGAATTGGATCTCTGATGGTAAGCCAGGTCTTCCCATTCAACATCAGTAACCGACCTCACAAATGGCCATAAATTCCCGCAGACACCCTCCAAAATCTTATGGAAAGCCTTCCCAGAAGAATGAAGGATGTTATAACCTCAAAATGGAACAATTCCATATTAATGGCCAAGAATGAGATGTCCAACAAGCTCATATAGGAATGATGGGTGGAGTTCTCTGCACAGAATCCTGACCTCAACCCTACTGAGCACCTTTAGGATGGATCCTAGTATTGATGGTGATCCAGGTCTGCTCATCCAACATCAGTACCTGACCTCACCAACGGGCACAAATTCCCACAGACACCCTCCAAAATCTTGTGGAAAGCCTTCCCAGAAGAGTGGAGAAACTCAAGAGCCCTGACCTCAACCTTGCTGAACACCTTTGGGGTGAATTGGAATGCCAATGGTGAGGCAGGTCTTCTCATCCAACATCAGTTGGACACCCCCTAAAATCTTGTGGAAAGCCCTCCCAGTAGAGTGGAAGAGTTTATATACCAAACTCCTTATTATTGGCCATGGAGAGGGGTGGGAGGGGTCAGCTATATAGTAATGGCCATAGTGAAGGTGGTGGGAAATGCACTGTTAATATTCATGGGTTTGGAATAGGATGTCCACCAAACTCATATAGGTGTGATGGTGTCACGTCTGGCCTTGGAACACATGGAACCTGCACCCTATGAGAAGCTTCATAGACCGCACCATGGGAGACAACAGCTGTCCGATTTCGGGAATTCATACGGTCAGTTCTGATTGGGTATTACCTTCAATCCTCTACTAGGGGACAAACAATGTTCTAGAAAACTCACACAAGAGAAATGTGAATGAAGTGTACACAATGTCTCTCAGACTTGGTCCATCTCCACAATTCTGGAACTTTTAGGTTCAAGTAGCACTTTGAGAAGTCGCCGAGTATCAAGTAGAAGTTAAATACAATAAATATTCCTAATATCTGTAATCTTCAAGGTTCTTCACCGATTCAGTCTGGAGTGCCTAGAATAGGTCTTCCATGTGCGATGTCGGCCGATACAACGTCAGCCGGTCATCGGGGGAAGACTTGAGCGCTCAGTTCATTCAAACGCTATAAATAACTCGTCTGGTGCGGTGCCACGGGAATTCTCATCGGCATTACAACGCTGCCACTGATCGTGTTCTGTTATGTCTCTCATCGTACACCAGATATAATACAAAGGCGTGAGGAATACAGAAGACTACAAGAGTGACGATACGCCAAACTACGACCATCATGCAGTGTCAAGTCATGTGACTTCACTAGCTGCCCAGAGAGAAGAATGGAGAGTCGCCATCGCTCCAAGGAGGATTCTCCTGGATTTTTTGGTGGAACTTCCCATTGGCCAGATAAAATCAACCTTTCGGGTCTTGTAGGGTCCCTCCTTCAATGAGGAACAGGTCGAGTATTTGACTACTGTGACATTCCACCAATAAATCCAGGAGAATCCTCAGTGGTGTGCTGGTGACTATAGATGATGACAGTCGCCATCTCTGAAGACCATCTGTAGGAGATATTGGCCTACAATAGACTTCTGCATGGGAAGAACAGGCGACGGTCCCATCTCTGAAGACCATCTGTAGGAGATATCAGCCTACAATAGACTCCTGCATGGGAAGAACAGACAGTCGCCATCGCTGAAGACCATCTGTAGGAGATATTGGCCTACAATAGACTCCTGCATGGGAAGAACAGACAGTCGCCATCGCTGAAGACCATCTGTAGGAGATATCGGCCTACAATAGACTCATACATGGGAAGAATAGATGGTCACCATCACTGAAACCATCTCTGGGAGATATCGGCCTACAATAGACTCCTGCATGGGAAGAACAGACAACTGTCACCATCGCTGAAGACCATCTGTAGGAGATATCGGCCTACAATAGACTCCTGCATGGAAAGAACAGATGACTGTGACCATCGCTGAAGACCATCTGTAGGAGATATCGGCCTACACTAGACTCGTGCATGGGAAGAACAGACAACTGTCACCATCGCTGAAGACCATCTGTAGGAGATATCGGCCTACAATAGACTCCTGCATGGAAAGAACAGATGACTGTGACCATCGCTGAAGACCATCTGTAGGAGATATCGGCCTACACTAGACTCGTGCATGGGAAGAATAGACGACGGTCACCATTGCTGAAGACCATCTGTAGGCGATATCGGCCTACACTAGACTCGTGCATGGGAAGAATAGACGGTCACCATCGCTGAAGACCATCTGTAGGAGATATCAGCCTACAATAGACTCCTGCATGGGAAGAACAGGCGACGGTTACCATTGCTAAAGACCATCTGTAGGAGATATTGGCCTACAATAGACTCCTGCATGGGAAGACAGACTGTCACCATCTCTGAAGACCATCTGTAGGAGATATCGGCCTACACTAGACTCGTGCATGGGAAGAACAGGCGACTGTCACCATCACTGAAGACCATCTGTAGGAGATATCGGCCTACACTAGACTCGTGCATGGGATGAATAGATGGTCACCATCTCTGAAGACCATCTGCAGGAGATATCGGCCTACAATAGACTCGTGCATGGGAAGACAGACTGTCACCATCTCTGAAGACCATCTATAGGAGATATCGGCCTACACTAGACTCCTGCATGGGATGAATAGATGGTCACCATCTCTGAAGACCATCTGCAGGAGATATCGGCCTACACTAGACTCCTGCATGGGAAGAACAGGCGACGGTTACCATTGCTGAAGACCATCTGTAGGAGATATCGGCCTACAATAGACTCGTGCATGGGAAGAACAGGCGACGGTTACCATCTCTGAAGACTATCTGCAGGAGATATCGGCCTACAATAGACTCCTGCATGGAAAGAACAGATGACTGTGACCATCGCTGAAGACCATCTGTAGGAGATATCGGCCTACACTAGACTCCTGCATGGGATGAATAGATGGTCACCATCTCTGAAGACCATCTGCAGGAGATATCGGCCTACACTAGACTCGTGCATGGGAAGAACAGGCGACTGTCACCATCACTGAAGACCATCTGTAGGAGATATCGGCCTACAATAGACTCGTGCATGGGAAGAACAGGCGACTTTCACCATCGCTGAAGACCATCTGTAGACCACAGAGATGAAGATGTAACGATCGGGTCCGTCGTTCTTTTGAAATGCATGAAGGCAGATCCCCCCAATAAATATACTGTACACCCCATCAGTCTCCACATGTCAAAGAGGTCAACACACGGCCGCAGAGGAGAGTTCCTGGCCGTTCGACTTGGCAAGAGCGTCCTTTGTTTTCGGAAGGCTGTCCTGATGACCACCGTTGTGCTCCTCCGTGCTGTGCCATATCCCGTAACAAAAATAAATGATGAACCCTAAAAAAAAAAAAGGAAAAAATAAATCACCATAAAATGTTTCCTGCTTCAAATGGTGCTACTATACAGTATACGGGGCGGGGCAAGGGGTGGGCAGGAGGGGCAATTGCCCCGGGCACAGAGAAGGGGGCAAAGAATAGACACAGGGTTCTACACCCATTCTATGGCATGTATCATCAGTGGGTGAGGGGACACAATTCTGGATCCTTGCCCTAGGCGCTGGCAGGACCGTGGATAAGGGGGTACCACGGTTTCTCCTGTATGGGGCCCAGGCAGGTGGGTGAATCAGGAGGGCGATTGGCACGATAGAGGTCAACCACTGGAACCGATCCCGTGTGGCCCTCTCTGCAGCAGCTGAAATCCGGCTTCTTCTCTTCTCCCTCCCGCCGACTTTTTGAGAGGGCCACACAGGGGACCGGTTCCACTAATTGCCCCCCAGGTGCACCCATCACCCTCCCCTCCCCTCCCTTTGCACCATAGGTTTCCCCCTGCTGCCTAGGGCCCCCCACAGTGGTGCCGGCTCCCCTCCTCTCCTACCCACCAGCACACAATAGGACCCTTCAGGATGGAGAGTGGGGGAGGGGTCCGGGAAATACGTCACTTTTACCAGCCCCTTCCTTTTCTGAATGAACACAATGAGTGATTGGTACGGATCACTCACTGTGTTCATTCATATCTGAAGCCTAGTAAACAGTTTTTCTTGGCTGGCTTTATTGGGGCCCCGTGGTTTCTAACCGCAGCCCTGGGCGCTGGATGTGGCCCCTCTGACCTTGTGTTTGACATAATTCCCGCCTACAAAGAGTTTTGGGTACCGCAGTTCATAGCCATTTCTCAGGATTAAGGGGGAGGGGCCTGTCAGGTTGGCTTTATTGGGGCCCCGTGGTTTCTAACCGTAGCCCTGGGCGCTGGATGTGGCCCTGCTGGCCTTGTGTTTGACATAAGTCCCGCCTACGAAGAGTTTTGGGTACCGCAGTTCATAGCCATTTCTCAGGATTAAGGGGGAGGGGCCTGTCAGGTTGGCTTTATTGGGGCCCCGTGGTTTCTAACCGCAGCCCTGGGCGCTGGATGTGGCCCTGCTGGCCTTGTGTTTGACATAAGTCCCGCCTACGAAGAGTTTTGGGTACCGCAGTCCATCGCCATTTCTCAGGTGCCTGCAGTTTATAGATTTGACATGTTTGGTATCGCTTTACTCGACCCAACCTCATCTTTTATATTTTCGTGACGCGCGCTAAAATTCATTTTCGGGTTTTTTAATCCTGAAATTTCGCATTTGGTAAATGACCGCGCAAATGTGACAAAAAAAAAAAATTGCAAAAAAAATGGCGGATTTTACCGCGTGTGAGAAAACGTCAGCCACAGATATTGTCATCGAATAAAAGTCTCACCTATCACCATCCACACGGCGAACCCGATCCACGTCTCCGACTTCAGCTGCATCATGAAGTACAGATTGAGGAAGACGCTGAATAGTGGGAGAACGGGGAGGGCCGGCACCTGCGGGAGACACCACATGCAACCATTTATACTTCTGTTGTCAGAGGTCACCACAGAGATCACGGAGCTACACCTGGGACAGCACATTCTGTTCACATGGGGGGGGTTTTATGTCTGTTTTTTTTTTTTTTGCTTTTTTTTTAATGCCTGTGAAAATGTGAAATAGACTTACTTGGGGGCTGGTTCTGGGCGACTAAAAAAAGTTTCCATCCAAATTTTTTTTTCTTTGGGGGGGTGTTTTTTTGTTTTTTGTTTTTTTTGCTTTTTTTAATGGCTGTGAAAATGTGGAATAGACTTCCTTGGGAGCTGGTTCTGGGCAACTCTAAAAAAAAGTTTCCATCCAAATTTTTTTTTTTTTTTTTTTGGGTGGTTTTTGTTTTTTTTTGTTTGTTTTTTGTTGCTTTTTTTATGGCTGTGAAATATTATTTTTATTATTTTTATTTTTTATTTTTTGGGGTTTTTTTTTTGTTTTTGTATTATGTTGCCTTTTTTTTTAATGCCTGTGAAAATGTGGAATAGACTTCCTTGGGAGCTGGTTCTGGGCAATTCTAAAAAAAGTTTCCATCCAAATTTTTTTATTTTTTTTTGGGGGGGGTGTTTTTTTGTTTTTTGTTTTTTTTTGCTTTTTTTAATGGCTGTGAAAATGTGGAATAGACTTCCTTGGGAGCTGGTTCTGGGCAACTCTAAAAAAAAACATTTCCATCCAAATTTTTTTTTTTGTTGGGTGGTTTTTGTTTTTTTTGTTTGTTTTTTGTTGCTTTTTTTATGGCTGTGAAATATTATTTTTATATTTTTTTGGGGGGGGTTTGTTTTTGTTTTTTTTGTTTTTTGTTGACTTTTTTTTTTTTTTAATGGCTGTGAAAATGTGGAATAGACTTACTTGGGGGCTGGTTCTGGGCAACTCTAAAAAGAAGTTTCCATCCAAATTGTTATATATTTTTTTGGGGGTTGTTTTCTTGTTTTTGTTTTTTGTTGCTTTTTTTATGGCTGTGAAATATTATTTTTATTTTTTTGGGGTTTTTTTTTTGTTTTTTTGTTTTTGTTTTTTGTTGACTTTTTTTTGTTTAATGGCTGTGAAAATGTGGAATAGACTTCATTGGGAGCTGGTTCTGGGCAACTCTAAAAAAAGTTTCCATCCAAATTTTTTTTTTTTTTTTTGGGTTGTCTTTGTTTTTTTTGTTTGTTTTTTGTTGCTTTTTTTATGGCTGTGAAATATTATTTTAATTTTTTTTGGGGGGGGGGGGTTTGTTTTTGTTTTTTTTGTTTTTGTTTTTTGTTGACTTTTTTTTTTTTTAATGGCTGTGAAAATGTGGAATAGACTTCATTGGGAGCTGGTTCTGGACAACTCTAAAAAACGTTTCCATCCAAATTTTTTTTTTGGGTTGTCTGTTTTTTTTTGTTTGTTTTTTGTTGCTTTTTTTATGGCTGTGAAATATTATTTTTATTTTTTTGGGGGGGGGGGGTTTGTTTTTGTTTTTGTTGACTTTTTTTTTTTTTAATGGCTGTGAAAATGTAGAATAGACTTCCTTGGGAGCTGGTAAACTCTAAAAAAAAGTTTCCATCCAAATTTTTTTTTTGGGGGGTTGTTTTTTTGTTTTTGTTTTTTTTTGTTCTTTGTTTTTTGTTGCTTTTTTTTCATGGCTGTGAAATATTTTTATTTTTTGGGGTTTTTTTTGTTTTTTGTTTTTTTTTTGTTTTTTGTTGACTTTTTTTTTTTTAATGGCTGTGAAAATGTGGAATAGACTTACTTGGGGGCTGGTTCTGGGCAACTCTAAAAAGAAGTTTCCATCCAAATTTTTTTATATTTTTTGGGGGGTTGTTTTCTTGTTTTTGTTCCTTTTTTTATGGCTGTGAAAATATTATTTTTATTTTTTTGGGGGGGGTTGTTTTTGTTTTTTGTTGACTTTTTTTTTTTTTAATGGCTGTGAAAATGTGGAATAGACTTCATTGGGAGCTGGTTCTGGGCAACTCTAAAAAACGTTTCCATCCAAATTTTTTTTTTTTTGGGTTGTCTTTGTTTTTTTTTGTTTGTTTTTTGTTGCTTTTTTTATGGCTGTGAAATATTATTTTAATTTTTTTGGGGGGGGTTTTTTGTTTTTTTTGTTTTTTGTTGACTTTTTTTTTTTTAATGGCTGTGAAAATGTGGAATAGACTTACTTGGGGGCTGGTTCTGGGCAACTCTAAAAAGAAGTTTCCATCCAAATGTTTTTATATTTTTTTGGGGGGTTGTTTTCTTGTTTTTGTTTTTTGTTGCTTTTTTTATGGCTGTGAAAATATTATTTTTATTTTTATTTTTTGGGGGGGGGGGTTGTTTTTGTTTTTTCTTGTTTTTGTTTTTTGTTGACTTTTTTTTTTTTAATGGCTGTGAAAATGTGGAATAGACTTCTTTTGGAGCCGGTTCTGGGCAACTCTAAAAAGGAATCAGATTTTTTTTTTTTCTAGATTCCTTTTTAGAGTTGCCCAGAACCGGCTCCAAAAGAAGTCTATTCCACATTTTCACAGCCATTAAAAAAAGCAACAAAAAGCAAAAACAACAAATAACAATAAATAAATAAATAAAAAAATCCCAAAAAATAAAAAAATTGGGATGGAAACTTTTTCCATAGATTCCTGTATACTTTTCATAGTTACAAATTAAAAATAATAATATGTCCGTTCAATTAAACCAAAAAAAAAAAAAAAACACAAAAAAAAAAAAATCTATCAAATCACAAAGATAAAAAAAATTTAAAAACCTCGAAATACAGAATGCTGAACCTGATCCAGAGAAAGGCAAAAAAAAATAAAATCCTTTCTGAATGGTGTGATCCAATGAGCTCCTGGCAGCCTGCGGCGGTGTTCCCCGCCCCCCCCCCCCCCGGGATATTTTGTGTGTTCAGAATCCTCCATCTCCTGAGGAAGTCGATTTCACATTTTCACGGCTCTTACTGAGAAGAAGCCTTTCTGAATGCGGAGGTTGAACCTTTGCCCTGAGATGGCAGACAAATCGCGAGATTTGAAGGAGGAGGACGTACCTTGAAGGACAGTTGGGTTTTGCTCTCCGGCTGCCTCCAGATGACCCCGGTGACGGCCGCGGCGACCGCAGACATTACCACCAGAGACGCCACGCAGGAGGGACAACCGCTGAGAAGGTCTTCAAGTCTGAAGGTCAGCAGAGCGCACAGGGTGACGAAGACGATCGCTGTACGGGAAAAGGTCGAGTTAGGAGGGATGCGAGAAGCTGAACCCCAGGCAGTTAGAAGACTGATTATATATAATAATAATAATACAAAATATAAATAATATTAATAAATAAATAATAATACAAAATATATAAATAAGAATAATATATAATAATAATAAGATATAATAATAATATATAAATAATAATAAATAATAATAATAATATATAATAATAATAATTAAAAAAAATATATAAATAATAATATTATATAATAATATATATAAATAATAATAAATAATAATAATATATAATAATATATATAAATAATAATAAATAATAATAATAATATATTATTATTAATAATATATATTATTATTAATAACAATAATAAATATATAATTATATAATACACACACAATAATAATATTAAAAAAAAATATATATATAATAAAATATAAATAATAATAATAATAAAGATATATAAATAAATATATATATAATTTAAATATATTTATTATTATTTACAATTTATTCTATTTATCTATATATATCTATATCTATTTATTATTATTTATATATATTTTATATTTATATATATATATATATATATATATATATTTATTTATTATAATTGTGCATGTGTATGGGTGTGTGTGTGTGTGTATGTATATATATATATACATATATATATATGTATATATATTAAAATATATATAAA
Organism: Staurois parvus; assembly: GCF_062004578.1. NCBI lineage: Eukaryota > Metazoa > Chordata > Amphibia > Anura > Ranidae > Staurois > Staurois parvus. The sequence goes on from NW_028318959.1 coordinate 184,265, forward strand.
TAATAATAATACAGATATATAAATATATATAATTTATATATATTTATTATTAATTACTATTATTTATATATATATATATATATATATATATACACACACACACACACACACCCATACACATGCACAATAATAAATAAATAAATAAATATATATATATATATATATATATATATATATAAAATATATATAAATAATAATAAATAGATATAGATATATATAGATAAATATAAATAAAATAAATTGTAAATAATAATAAATATATTTAAATTATATATATATTTATTTATATATATGTATTATTATTATTAATTTATATATATATATATGTAGATAGTTTTTTGTTTTTTTTTTCTTTTTGTGCAGTGTCAGCACTGGAATGCAGCTTGGTACCCATGCCAGTACAGCACAGCTCAGGCTGGGAGAAGGAGCCGATCACTTGTGCTAATAACGGGCACGCTGATAGGAGGAGAGAGCAGAGAGAGGAGCCCATCAGTCTGCTGCTTCTCCTTTACTGCCCATGACTTGTGTGACTGAACCGCTGTGCTGAGTGTCAGAGCTGTGCATTCTCAGGCCTGGATGGACGGAATGAAGACAGACACTCACCCAGGACGGTCACACATCCGTAGACGATTCGCCCGGACAGCTTGGTGGGCTCTTCGCAGGCCGGGAACAGAAGGCGTTTGGCGAGGAAGGTGTCGGTTTGGGCGGAGTATGGAGTGATCTGAAGATCGGTTTCGGCCACCCCGTTGTCAGGATCGTTCAGCTGCACCATCTCGGTGTCCTTGGCTGGGAGGATCTGCTGCTGGGGTTGGTACCTGAGGGGTCCAAAGGCAACAACATCAGGCAAAGGCCAACAATAACTGATATTTGCATAACTCCTCCCACTGCTTGCATCAGGACTGAGGACTCTACACAGGAATACTGAGGCGGGGGGCTGGGATATTTTCAGGAAGCTATGTACAGCACCCTCCCGGCCCCTCCCACCAGCCTTGATCAGCCTGCATTGCATAGAGAAGCACAGAGACCCAGTGAGGACATGGGTATGTAATGAAAACTTTTTTTTTTTTTATTACCATGTTGATGGGGGGGGGGGGTAAAAGCAGATCCACGCGAGGGATTCCTTACCTGAGAATAACGACACAAGCCGCAACCAGAGAATACGCCAACAAAGTGCCGATGGACATCAACTCCATCAGAGCCTCCAGTTCAAACAGGAACGCCATGATGGCTGAGAGGGGGAACGGGAGAGAAGTCAGAAAAAATATAGAACAAGAAGTTGACAACAAAAAATAAAAATAAGAATAATAATCAATATTATTAGTAATAATAATAAATAAGAAGAAGATTAATAAAACAATTATAACCGCAATAATAAGATATTATTGATGTTATTTTATTAATAATCATATTATTTGTTATTAATATGGTTTTTAAAAATAAAAATAGAACAACAAAAACTAAGAATAATAATTATAAAAAAAATAATAATGATTATAATAATTATAATAATCCTAAAATATTAATACAAATAATTATAACAGCAATAATAAGATATTGATGTTATTTTATTAATAATCATAATATTATTATTTGTTGTTATTAATATTATATTTATTAATAAGAATGATGATTTATATCATGTTTTTTTATAATCATATTATCATTAAATTAAATAATATTATTGCTATTATAATTTTTTGTATATAATTTTAATCATGCTTTGCTTGTTTGTTTTTTTTTTCCTTCCTCTGGATCAACTGTGCATTGTTGTTTTTTTTCTATGGTTGAACTGGATGGACTTTTGTCTTTTTTTCAGCCAAACTAACTACGGTATGTAACTATGTAAACATAATAATATGATTGATAATATACTGTAAATCATCATTCTTTTTAATAAAAATGATATTAAATAACAAATAATAATGATTATTAATAAAATAACAGCAATAATATCTTATTATTGCTGTTATAATTGTTTTTATTAATCTATTATTATTATTATTATTTTGATTATTATAATTGTTTTATTTTTTTTTAGTTTTTGTTGTCAACCTCTTGTTCTTTTTTTTTTAAAACAATATTAATAAGAAAAAATCTTATTATTTGTTATCAATATTGTTTTTTTTTAAAATAGAACAAGAAGCTGACAACAAAAACTAAAAATAATTAAAAAAGAAATGAATCATCATCATCATAATAATAATAAGATTATTAATAAAATAACAGCAATAATATCTTATTATTTCTGTTATAATTGTTTTTATTCATCTTTTATTATTATTATTATTATTATTATTTATATAATTATTACTATTTTTATTGTTTTTAGTTTTTGTTGTCAACTTTTTGTTCTATTTTTTTTTTAAATATTAACAACAAATATTATTATTATTGATTGTTGTTGTTAATATTGTTTTTTAAAAAAATAGAACAAGAAGCTGACAACAAAAACTAAAAATAATAATAATAATAATAATATAATAACAGCAATAATATCTTATTATTGCTGTTATAATTGTTTCTATTAATCTTTTGTTATTATTATTATTATAATATATTGATTATTATTATTTTTAGTTTTTGTTGTCAACCTCTTGTTTTTTTAAAAAAACAATATTAATAAGAATAAATATTACTATTATTTGTTGTTATTAATATTGTTTTTTTTTTTTTTTTTAAATAGAACAAGAAGCTGACAACAAAAACTAAAAATAATAATAATAATAACATTATTAATAAAATAACAGCAATAATACCTTTTTAATGCTGTTATAATTGTTTTTATTCATCTTTTTTTATTATTATTATTATTATTATTATTATTTATATTGATTTTTATTTTTATTATTTTTAGTTTTTGTTGTCAACTTTCTATTTAAAAAAAAACAATATTAACAACAAATATTATTATTATTATTTGTTGTTGTTAATATTGTTTTTTTTTATTTTTAAATAGAACAAGAAGTTGACCATAAAAACTAAAAATAATAATAATATTAATAAAATAACAGCAATAATATCCTATTATTGCTGTTATAATTGTTTTTTTTCATTTTGTATTATTATTTATATTGATTATTATTATTTTTGTTTTTGTGGTCAACTTCTTGTTCTATTTTTTTTTTAATATTAACAACAACAAATATTATTATTATTATTTGTTGTTAATGTTTTAAAAAAAAAAAAAAAAAAATAGAACAAGAAGTTGAGAACAAAAACTAAAAATAATAAAAATAATAATAATCAATTTAAATAACAATACAAGATGAATAAAAACAATGAATAATTAAAAATATCTTCTTATTGCTGTTATTTTATTATTATTTTTAGTTTTTCTTGTCAACTTCTTGTTCTATTTTTTTTTAAATATTAACAACAAATATTATTATTATTATTATTAGTTGTTGTTAATATTGTTTTTTTGTTTTTTTTTTAAATAGAACAATAATTAAAAATATCTTATTATTGCTGTTATTTTATTAATATTATTATTATTATTTTTAGTTTTTCTTGTCATCTTCTTGTTCTATTTTTTAAAAAAAAAACAATATTAACAACAACTAATAATAATAATAATAATAATATTTGTTGTTAATATTTAAAAAAAAAAAATAGAACAAGAAGTTGACAAGAAAAACTAAAAATAATAATAAAATAACAGCAATAATAAGATATTTTTAATTATTAATTGTTTTTATTCATCTTGTATTTTATTTATATTGATTATTATTATTTTTATTATTTTTAGTTTTTGTTCTCAACTTCTTGTTCTATTTTTTTTAAAAAAACAACATTAACAACAAATAATAATAACAATTGTTGTTGTTAATATTAAAAAAAAAATAGAACAAGAAGTTGAGAACAAAAACTAAAAATAATAAAAATAATAATAATCAATATAAATAACAATACAAGATGAATAAAAACAATTAATAATTAAAAATATCTTATTATTGCTGTTATTTTATTATTATTTTTAGTTTTTCTTGTCAACTTCTTGTTCTATTTTTTTTAAATATTAACAACAAATATTATTATTATTATTATTATTATTATTATTAGTTGTTGTTAATATTGTTTTTTTTTTTTTAAAAAATAGAACAATAATTAAAAATATCTTATTATTGCTGTTATTTTATTAATATTATTATTATTATTTTTAGTTTTTCTTGTCATCTTCTTGTTCTATTTTTAAAAAAAAAAACAATATTAACAACTAATAATAATAATAATAATAATAATATTTGTTGTTAATATTTAAAAAAAAAAATAGAACAAGAAGTTGACAAGAAAAACTAAAAATAATAATAATATTAATAAAATAACAGCAATAATAAGATATTTTTTAAATATTAATTGTTTTTATTCATGTTGTATTGTTATTTATATTGATTATTATTATTTTTATTATTTTTAGTTTTTGTTCTCAACTTCTTGTTCTATTTTTTTTTTAATATTAACAACAACAATTGTTATTATTATTTGTTGTTAATGTTGTTGTTTTTTTAAAAAATAGAACAAAAAGTTGAGAACAAAAACTAAAAATAATAAAAATAATAATAATCAATATAAATAACAATACAACATGAATAAAAACAATTAATATTTAAAAATATCTTATTATTGCTGTTATTTTATTAATATTATTATTTTTAGTTTTTCTTGTCATCTTCTTGTTCTATTTTTTAAAAAAAAACAATATTAACAACAACTAATAATAATAATAATAATAATAATATTTGTTGTTAATATTTAAAAAAAAAAATAGAACAAGAAGTTGACAAGAAAAACTAAAAATAATAATAATAATATTAATAAAATAACAGCAATAATAAGATATTTTTAAATATTAATTGTTTTTATTTATGTTGTATTGTTATTTATATTGATTATTATAATTTTTATTATTTTTAGTTTTTGTTCTCAACTTCTTGTTCTATTTTTTTGAAAAAAACAACATTAACAACAAATAATAATAACAATTGTTGTTGTTAATATTCTATTTTTTTTTTAATATTAACAACAACAATTGTTATTATTATTTGTTGTTAATGTTGTTTTTTTTTTAATAAATAGAACAAGAAGTTGAGAACAAAAACTAAAAATAATAAAAATAATAATAATCAATATAAATAACAATACAAGATGAATAAAAACAATTAATATTTAAAAATATCTTATTATTGCTGTTATTTTATTAATATTATTATTTTTAGTTTTTGTTGTCCACTTCTTGTTCTATTTTTTTTTTTTTTTTTTTTTTAAACATTAACAACAAATATTATTATTATTATTATTATTATTATTATTATTAGTTGTTGTTAATATTGTTTTTTTTTTTTTTTTTTAAAAATAGAACAAGAAGTGGACAACAAAAACTAAAAATAATAAAACGAATAATAAAATAATAATAATAAATGATCCCTGCACAGGATGTGATCTGGATGTGCTGCAGACCTCACACTGGAATTATTTCCCTAGAGGACGGACACAACGACCGGACAGATTTCAGGCTCGGACGCCAATGCTGGCAGTTTTGTACGAGTCGCACAGCCGGATATCAAAGTAACTCCAGCCAAGTGGCTCGGCGTTCAGCCGCCGTGCGATTCTGACTGTCATTTATGGACAAGTTTTTTATTGTTTTGTTTTTTTACACTCCATTAATTTGCTGCTAAATGGAGATCAGATCTGAAGTGGAAATTATTTCAGAATCCACATCTGCCGCAAAATATTCCGAAGGTTACCATCACCCCATTCGCAGATTGTCCACAACGATCGACAATTAAAAAATGATCGATTATAAATGTCTGAGAACGTTCAGACCGAACATCTCCCAGAAATACCGATCTGTTGTGAATGAATTTCCAGTGTTTACAGGAGAACGCCAAGAAAATTGCTACAAGTAAATACACTATATAGCCCCAAGTATTGGCCCTGCCCTCCGTATCATGTGATTCAGGTGTTCCAATCCCCTCCATATCATGTGATTCAGGTGTTCCAATCCCCTCCATATCATGTGATTCAGGTGTTCCAATCCCCTCCATATCATGGGATTTAGGTGCTCCAATCCCCTCCATATCATGTGATTCAGGTGTTCCAATCCCCTCCCAATCATGTGATTCAGGTGTTCAAATCCCCTCCATATCATGTGATTCAGGTGTTCCAATCCCCTCCAAATCATGTGATTCAGGTGCTCCAATCCCCTCCATATCATGTGATCCAGGTGCTCCAATCCCCTCCATATCATGTGATTCAGGTGTTCCAATCCCCTCCCAATCATGGGATTCAGGTGTTCCAATTCCCTCCATATCATGTGATTCAGGTGTTCCAATCCCCTCCATATCATGTGATTCGGGTGTTCCAATCCCCTCCATATCATGTGATTCGGGTGTTCCAATCCCCTCCCAATCGTGTGATTCGGGTGTTCCAATCCCCTCCCAATCGTGTGATTCGGGTGTTCCAATCCCCTCCCAATCGTGTGATTCGGGTGTTCCAATCCCCTCCATATCGTGTGATTCAGGTGCTCCAATCCCCTCCCTATCATGTGATTCAGGTGTTCCAATCCCCTCCCAATCATGTGATTCAGGCGTTCCAATCCCGTCCATATCATGTGATTCAGGTGCTCCAATCCACTCCATATCATGAGATTCAGGCGTTCCAATCCCCTCCATATCATGTGATTCAGGTGTTCCAATCCCCTCCCAATCATGTGATTCAGGCGTTCCAATCCCCTCCATATCATGTGATTCAGGCGTTCCAATCCCCTCCATATCATGTGACTCAGGCGTTCCAATCCCCTCCATATCATGTGATTCAGGTGTCCCAATCCCCTCCATATCATATGATTCAGGTGTTCCAATCCCCGCCATATCATGTGATTCGGGTGTTCCAATCCCCTCCATATCATGTGATTCAGGTGTTCCAATCCCCTCCATATCCTGTGATTCAGGTGTCCCTATCCCCTCCATATCATGTGATTCAGGTGTTCCAATCCCCTCCATATCATGTGATTCAGTTGTTCCAATCCCCTCCATATCCTGTGATTCAGGTGTTCCAATCCCCTCCATATCCTGTGATTCAGGTGTTCCAATCCCCTCCATATCATGTGATTCAGGTGTTCCAATCCCCTCCATATCATGTGATTCAGGTGTTCCAATCCCCTCCATGGACACAGGTGTATACAATCCATCCCCTAGGCATGCAGACGGCTTCTACAAACATTGGTGAAAGAATGGGTCGCTCTCAGGAGCTCAGTGACTCCAAGCGTGGTCCCGTGATAGGTGGCCACCTGGGCAATAAGTCCATCCGTGACATTTCCTGGCTACTAAATATTCCACGCTCAACTGTTAGTGGGATTATAACAAAGTAGAAGCAACTGGGAACAACAGCCACTCAGCCACCAAGTGGTAGGCCACGTCACATGACAGGGCGGGGTCAGCGCATGCTGAAGCGCACAGTGCGCAGAAGTCGCCAACTGTCTGCAGAGTCAATAGCTAAAGACCTCCAAACTTGGTGTGGCCTTCAGATGAGCCCAACAACAGTGCGTAGAGAGCTTCATGGAATGGGTTTCCATGGCCGAGCAGCTGCATCCAAGCCTTCCATCACCAAGTGCAATGCAAAGCGTCGGATGCCGTGGTGTAAAGCACGCCGCCACTGGACTCTAGAGCAGTGGAGACGTGTTCTCTGGAGTGACCAATCATGCTTCTCTGTCTGGCAATCCGATGGGCGTGTCTGGGTTTGGCGGTTGCCAGGAGAATGGTACTTGCCTGACTGCATTGTGCTAAGCGTAAAGTTTGTTGGGGGGATTATGGTGTGGGGTTGTTTTTCAGGGGTTGGACTTGGCCCTCTAGTTCTAGTGAAGGGAACTCTTAAGGTGACATTTTGGATAATTTCATGCTCCCAACTTTGTGGGAGGAGTTTGGGGATGGCCCCTTCCTGTTCCAACATGACTGCCCCCCAGTGCACAAAGCAAGGTCCATAAAGACATGGAGGAGCCAGTTTGGGGTGGAGGAACTTGACTGTCCTGCACAGAGTCCTGACCTCAACCCCATAGAACACCTTTGGGATGAATTAGAGCGGAGACTGCGAGCCAGGCCTCCTCCCCCGACATCAGTGCCCCTCCCCCGACATCAGTGCCTGACCTGACAAATGTGCTTCTGGAAGAATGGTCCAACCTTCCCATAGACACCCTCCTAAACCTTGTGGACGGCCTTCCCAGAAGAGTTGAAGCTGTTATAGCTGCAAAGGGCGGGGCCAACTCATTATTGAACCCTACGGACTAAGACTGGGGGGCCATTAAAGTTCATGTGTGTGGAAAGGGCGGGGCCAACTCAATATTGAACCCTACGGACTAAGACTGGGGGGGCCATTAAAGGTCATGTGTGTGGAAAAGGCGGGGCCAACTCAATATTGAACCCTACGGACTAAGACTGGGGGGGCCATTAAAGGTCATGTGTGTGGAAAGGGTGGGGCCAACTCAATATTGAACCCTACGGACTAAGACTGGGGGGCCATTAAAGGTCATGTGCGTGGAAAGGGCGGGGCCAACTCAATATTGAACCCTACGGACTAAGACTGGGTGGCCATTAAAGGTCATGTGCGTGGGAAGGGCGGGGCCACCTCAATATTGAACCCTACAGACTAAGACTGGGAGGCCATTAAAGGTTATGTGCGTGGAAAGGGCGGGGCCAACTCAATATTGAACCCTACGGACTAAGACTGGGGGGCCATTAAAGGTCATGTGTGTGGAAAGGGTGGGGCCAACTCAATATTGAACCCTACGGACTAAGACTGGGGGGCAATTAATGGTCATGTGTGTGGAAAGGGCGGGGCCAACTCAATACTGAACCCTACGGATTAAGACTGGGGGGCCATTAATGGTCATGTGTGTGGAAAGGGCGGGGCCAACTCAATATTGAACCCTACGGACTAAGACTGGGGGCCAATTAAAGGTCATGTGTGTGGAAAGGGCGGGGCCAACTCAATATTGAACCCTACGGACTAAGACTGGGGGGGCCATTAAAGGTCATGTGCGTGGAAAGGGCGGGGCCAACTCAGTATTGAACCCTACGGACTAAGACTGGGGGCCAATTAAAGGTCATGTGTGTGGAAAGGGTGGGGCCAACTCAATACTGAACCCTACGGATTAAGACTGGGGGGCCATTAATGGTCATGTGTGTGGAAAGGGCGGGGCCAACTCAATATTGAACCCTACGGACTAAGACTGGGGGCCAATTAAAGGTCATGTGTGTGGAAAGGGCGGGGCCAACTCAATATTGAACCCTACGGACTAAGACTGGGGGGCCATTAAAGGTCATGTGCGTGGAAAGGGCGGGGCCAACTCAATATTGAACCCTACGGACTAAGACTGGGGGGCCATTAATGGTCATGTGGGTGGAAAGGCCGGCCAACCAATACTTGGGGCAATGTGGAGTATTTTGGCCATACACCATGGTCAGTATGTTCCTGTCGGCATATATAGGGTTGCCTGGGTGTGACCTGGGGCCACGTATTTGTACCTCCATGTATCCCCACCTGATAGGATTCCAGACACGATGGTGGCGATCAGTGGCGTCTTGGTCCTCTTGTTGACTTTCGCGAGGAACCTGAAGAGCAGCCCATCTTCAGCCATGGCATATATGATCCGCGGCATAGGAAACATGGAGCCCAGCAAGCTGGAAAGCAATGGAAAGACAAGATCAGAAGCTTCTCCATGGCGCATGCACGGGGCGTGGCAGAGAAGGTCCTCAACCAGCTGTGGGATCTCCTTGGATTTCACTCAAAAGGTCATCCTGATGAACTTAAAATTCAAAAATGATGAGCTGCAGTCCATTCATAATTATTTTTATGAATGGACTGCATGTAGACATTATGAATGAGGGCTGGATGTAAATCAAATTAAGATTCTAATGAATCAGAAACAGCCATTTGTTTTTTTATGAATGGACTGTATGCGCATGGTACAACTGAGGGCGGGGCTTCACAGGGAACTTACATAAACTTCATTGTCCATTCATAGTTTTGTTTTTTATGAATGGACTGTGTGCATTTGTTATAAATGTGGGAAGATCTTTACGAGAAACTTGAATTAGGATTCCAATTAATGAGATGCAGTCCATTCACAATTTTTTTTTTTTTTTATGAATGGACTGTATGCGCATGGTATAACGGAGGGCGGGGCTTCACAGGGAACTTCAATTAACTTCAGTTTCTAATGAATGAGATAAAGTCCATTCATAGTTTTGTTTTTTTATGAATGGACTGTGTTCATTTGTTAGAATCCTAATTTAAGTTTCTCGTAAAGACCTTCTTACATTTATAACAAATGCACACAGTCCATTCATAAAAAAACAAAACTATGAATGGACTTTATCTCATTCATTAGAAACTGAAGTTAATTGAAGTTCCCTGTGAAGCCCCGCCCTCCGTTATACCATGCGCATACAGTCCATTCATAAAAAAGAAATTGTGAATGGACTGCATCTTATTAATTAGAATCTTAATTTAAGTGTCTAATTAATAAGATGCAGTCCATTCACAATTTTTTTTTTTTTATGAATGGACTGTATGTACATTATGAATGGGTCAAATCTGGATTCCTGGTCAAATGTGTGTCAGACAATTTTATGAATCTACTATGATTTATGAATCTACAGTGAATGTAAATCATCTTACACTTCTAATGAATGAGCTGCAGTCCATTCATAATTCTCCCCATTCATAATTCCTATGAATGGACTGGATATGCATTCTATGAATGAGGGTTGGTTACTCTAATGAATGAGCTGACTGTATATACATGTTATAGATGAGGGCAGGTCTTCACAGTGAATGTAAATCAACTTACACTTCTAATGAATGAGCTGCAGTCCATTCATAACATGAAGATGCAGTCCATTCATAACATGAAGATGCAGTCCATTCATAACATGAAGATGCAGCCCATTCATAACATGAAGATGCAGCCCATTCATAACATGAAGATGCAGCCCATTCATAACATGAAGATGCAGCCCATTCATAACATGAAGATGCAGCCCATTCATAACATGAAGATGCAGCCCATTCATAACATGAAGATGCAGCCCATTCATAACATGAAGATGCAGCCCATTCATAACATGAAGATGCAGTCCATTCATAACATGAAGATGCAGTCCATTCATAACATGAAGATGCAGTCCATTCATAACACGACGATGCAGTCCATTCATAACATGAAGATGCAGTCCATTCATAACACGACGATGCAGTCCATTCATAACACGAAGATGCAGTCCATTCATAACATTTATGAACTGACTTTACCTACATGGTACAAATGAGGGCAGGCCATTTAAATGAACTTAAAATCAGCTTAAGATTCTAATGAATGAGCTGCAGTCCATTCGCATTTTTTATGGATGGACTGCATGTATACGTTATGAATGGGTCATTCATGTTCATTGTAAAATTTGAGTCAAATTTGGATTTGTGGTCAGGACACACAGTAAATACAAAGCTGACTACTAGTGAGGATGGGGGGGGGGGGGGGACTCAAAATAAGTGGCAGTTTAACTCCGGATACAAACATTTGTTCATTTGTTGCCGCTTTCCGTTACCTTGTTGAGAGGGCGCAGAGGCACCCAACGGAGACCACGTAACTGGCCGGCTCCCAGCCCACGTATCGAAACGCTTCGGGAATGGGGCTCTCTTTGCTCAGCAGGAAGTACGGCATCATCAGTGTCAGCGCCGCAGACACACCGAAGTACGCCACGAAGCACACCAGGAGGGAGACGATGATCCCGATGGGGATGGAGCGCTGGGGATTCTTCGCTTCTTCCCCTGCAACAAAAGATGTATTTTCAGAACTGTTTATAAAGAAGAAAATTATATATATATACATATACATACACACACACATACATACTCCATATATATATATAAAAAAATAAATAAATAAAATGCATACTCCATATATAAATAAATAAATAAATAAATAAAATGCATACTCCATATATATAAAAAAAATATAAATATATATATATAAAAATAAGATACATACTCCATATATATATAAAAAAATAAATAAAATACATACTCCATATATAAATAAATAAATAAATAAATAAAATGCATACTCCATATATATCCAAAAAAAAAATAAATAAATAAAATGCATACTCCATATATGTATATAAAAAAAAAAATAAAATACATACTCCATATATATATAAAAAAAAAATAATTAAAATACATACTCCATATATATATATATATATATATATATAAAAAAAAAATAAAATAAAATGCATACTCCATATATATAAAAAATATATAAATAAATAAAATGCATACTCCATATATATATATAAAAAAAAATAAAATACATACTCCATATATATAAAAAATATATAAATAAATAAAATGCATACTCTATATATATATACATATATATTTAAAAAATATATATATATATAAAAATAAGATACATACTCCATATATATAACAAAAAAATAAATAAAATACTCCATATATATATAGATATGTATATATAAAAATAATATAAATAAATAAAATACATACATATATATATAAAAAAAAAAAAAAATATATATATATATATATATAGATAGATAGATAAATAACTAAAATACATATTCCATATATATAAAATAAATGTAAACCTTCCATATCCCCCGTCAGGTTACTGGCTTTAGGCGACACGCAGAGAGGAAACAAATCCTCCTATATAGGTTGTATCCGTTTATCTGCAGCCGTCTCTCCCCTACAGCCTCCTTATACACACAGATCTGAACTCCAACAGGCAGGGGGCAGTGATCTGATGTCAGAGAGCTGAGTGTAATCTGAGACCTGAGCGGAGGGAAAAGACAACACCCTCCCCTCTCTGCACAGTCTCATAGGGAAATAACTGTGTGCTGGATGGGGGGCTTTCCCCTAGGATTCTGTGGTGTCGGGGTAACCTGTCAGAAGTGATTCATGCAGATCGTAGAGGAATGAGAGAGCAAGCAGCAATCGCACTACGCTTCGGATTGAGGCAAATACAAACTATAGAGGGATGTGCTTTGTTCATTTCAGAGGTTTGCAACCACTAAGATATATAAACACCAGAGACGGCCAATCTGGTTGTCCAACTTGGGGGATCAGGGAGGATTTCATGAATTCGATGTAAACGTGAAGTGAAATATGGGATGGTACTGACCCCTCCGACGTGTTAAGGGCCACGTTGTGTAATGTTTGTTGAGAGAACTTGATTTAACTTCCTGTTCTAGGAAATACATTTTACAGTTCTACCTCCAACAGCCAATCGGGGAAGTGACATTTCCCAACACCGAGCACAGTTACTGTATCACACAACTAAGATGAGAGGAGTGCGAGGACATTCGAGGACATTCGAGGATATTCGAGGACATTCGAGGACATTCGAGGATATTCGAGGATATTCGAGGACATTCGAGGATATTCGAGGACATTCGAGGACATTCGAGGATATTCGAGGACATTCGAGTGGATGAAGGCATCGAGGAGGGCGAGTAATCCAACATTAGCAATGTTACCTGTGGTTGCAATGCAGTCGAATCCTACAAAAGCGTAAAAACAGATGGCTGCCCCCGATACCACTCCTCCGAATCCAAAAGGAGCAAATCCCCCCGAACCAAAAGGAGAGCTGAAAGGAGAAAAAAAGGAAAAGAGATGTTACGTTTTTTCTTATGGAAGTCCCATAGATATAACTAAATGGCCAAACGATTGTGGACACCTGACCACCACAACACGGCCATTAATAGCCCACTTTGTGGCTACACCATCCTCCACTCTTCTGGGAAGATTTTGGAGGGTTCCTGGGGGAATTTGTGCCCATTTGTGAGGTCTGGTACTGATGTTGGATGAGAAGACCTGCCTCACCATCGGGGTTCCAATTCACCCCAGTAGGATTGAGGTCAGGGCTCCTGAGTTCCTCCACTCTTCTAGGAATTCTTTCCAGAAGATCTTGGAGGGTGTCTGTGGGAATTTGTACCCAATTATGAGGTCAGCTACTGATGTTGGATGAGAAGACCTGCCTCACCATTGGCATTCCAATTCACCCCAAAGGTGCTCAGTAAGGTTGAGGTCAGGGCTCTTGAGTTCCTCCACTCTTCTAGGAAGACTTTCCACAAGATTTTGGAGGGTGTCTGTGGGAATTTGTGCCCATTTGTGAGGTCCAGTCCTGATGTTGGATGAGAAGACCTGGCTCACCATCGGGGTTCCAATTCATCCCAATGGGGTTGAGCTCAGGGCTCTGTACATGACACTCAAGTTCCTTCATGACCTCAAACCTGAGCACCTTTGGGGTGAGAAGGCTTCATGCCAGATGTGTTCTGTAGGGAGAAGGACATATACTGATGTTGGGTGCAAAGACCTTATACCAAAAGTAGGGTTGAGGTCAGAGTTCTGTGCAAGACACTGGAGTTCCTCCTTGACCTCAAACCTACTGAGCACCTTTGGGGTGAGAAGGCCTCATGCCAGATGTGTTCCGTAGGGAGAAGGACAGGTACTAATGATGGGTGAGAAGACCTTATACAAAAAGTAGGGTTGAGGTCAGGGCTCTGTACAGGACACTGGAGTTCCTCCACACCAAACTGGTCCTCCATGTCTTTTTGGAGCTGGCTTTGTACATGGGGGACAGTCATGGAGGGGACAGAAAAGGGTCTTCACCAAACTGGTCCTCCATGTCTTTATAGAGCTGGCTTTGTACATGGGGGACAGTCATTGGGGGACAGAAAAGGGTCTTCACCAAACTGGTCATCCATGCCTTTATGGAGCTGGCTTTGTACACAGGGGGACAGTCATGGGGGGACAGAAAAGGGTCTTCACCAAACTGGTCATCCATGTCTTTATGGAGCTGGCTTTGTACACGGGACAGTCATGGGGGGACAGAAAAGGGTCTTCACCAAACTGGTCATCCATGTCTTTATGGAGCTGGCTTTGTACACGGGGGGACAGTCATGGGGGGACAGAAAAGGGTCTTCACCAAACTGGTCATCCATGTCTTTATGGAGCTGGTCTGTTCACAGGGGGACAGTCATGGGGGGACAGAAAAGGGTCTTCACCAAACTGGTCATCCATGTCTTTATGGAGCTGGCTTTGTACACGGGACAGTCATGGGGGGACAGAAAAGGGTCTTCACAAGGCTGGAACAGCACAATTGTCTCCAATGTCTTTGTATGATGGAGGATTACCAGGAGCCTTCACTGGAGACCCCTGACCTCCATCATTTTGGAGACGCGTCCATATAATGTGCATAAGAGGGGTTCACATACTTTTTCTTATATTAGGGGTGATGTCAGGTGCCTTTGACCATGCAGTATACCTGCCCCGCATCGGCTTTACATCACTGACTCTACTGAAGGGCAAAGAGTGAAGGAAAAACATATTCTGGATCTGTTCAGTAGAGCGTCCAAGGACTTTCCTCCTGGACCCTTCACTGGAGACACCTGAACTCCATCATTGGAAGGGGGGGGAGGGGTTCACATACTTTTGACCATGGTCTGTGTGCTGGTCGGGTCTCCGCATACTTTTGGCCACATACTGTAGGTCGGTGAAATGGACTCGTCTGCCTGGAAGAAGAAGTCGCTGATTGCTGTTACCTGCTGTTATATATTTTGGATAAGTTGTTATAATCCTCTTGATCGAGTTTCCAGTTTTTCAAGTCGCCTTTGAAGAAACCCGACAGGACGACAAACGCCAAGACCAGCAGATTGATGGCGGTGAAGATTTTATTCACCAGGGCCGACTCGCTGACACCGACGGCAAGAAGAACTGCGAAGGGAAAACATGAAAGTCATCCCGACAATCCCACAAACAGAAGAGGCTTTTACATCGAATACATGGAGGGGGCCGGGGGGGCGGAGCTCCGGGTCGTATACCGAGCAGGCACTGATGGAAGCATGTACTAGAAATTCTGATCTACAATGAGACGTCCATGGATGACCCCGCCCCCCTCGGGTACGCAAGGCCCCCGCACTGGCTCAGCTGTATAGAAAAATGGACAGAGACTATTATGTGAATGAAGAGTATAAATACAATGTAACAATGATGTGAATGAAAAGTATGAATACAATGTAACAATGATGTGAATGAAGGAGTGTAAATACAATGTAACAATGATGTGAATGAAGGAGAGTAAATACAATGTAACAATGTGAATGAAGAGTATAAATACAATATAACAATGATGTGAATGAAGGAGTTTAAATACAATGTAACAATGATGTGAATGAAGGAGTGTAAATACAATTTAACAATGATGTGAATGAAGGAGAGTAAATACAATGTAACAATAATGTGAATGAATGAGAGTAAACACAATATAACAATGATGTGAATGAAGGAGAGTAAATACAATGTAACACTGATGTGAACGAAGACTATAAATACAATATAACACTGATGTGAATGGAGGAGTGTAAATATAATGTAACAATGATGTGAATGAAGGAGAGTAAATACAATGTAACAATGATGTGAATGAAGGCATGTAAATACAATGTAACAATGATGTATATGAAGGAGTGTAAATACAATGTAACAATGATGTAAATGAAGGAGAGTAAATACAATGTAACAATGATATGAATGAAGAATATAAATACAATGTAACAAAGATGTGAATGAAGAAAATAAATACAATGTAACAATGATGTGAATTAAGGAGTGTAAATACAATGTAACAATGATATGAATGAAGAATATAAATACAATGTAACAAAGATGTGAATGAAGAAAATAAATACAATGTAACAATGATGCGAATGAAGGAGTGTAAATACAATGTAACAATGATGTGAATGAAGGAGTGTAAATACAATGTAACAATGATATGGATGAAGGAGAGTAAATACAATGTAACAAAGTGGCGCCATAAGATGACAGTTACAAGTTACCTCTAAGATGTGTTACTATTCATACTTTATGACCATAAAGCACCCTCCCCCCCCACCCTCACACCTGCCCCCCCACCCATCATTCCTCTGCTGATTTTTGATTGACATTTCTTCCTTTCTTCCTTTGAATTGCGGATTGGAATGACGGCGGTGACACTCCGGTGTCAGTGAATGGATGAGTGGCCAGGTGGGTGACGGTTATTCTCTAGAGGAGTTCCGGAACCATTGAATCTTCTCACACTTGACTGGCTCCCCCCCCTCCCCCGACTCCTCTGTATGGAACGTCAGCTTTGCGGTGAGCGGCACCCATTGATCTGGTATAATTGCAGCGTAGGGGGTTGTTGAACCCGCCGGCTCCTCTCTGATAATCGCTCTCCGCTTACATGGAAGCGCCAGCAGCTGGCGGCCTTCCCAAGGTGCTGCGATAATGGAGGCCGTGCTGCGCAGGAGGCAGCGGAGCGATGAAAGCCGCCCATAACGATTCACAGAACGATCGCACTTCAGGGAAATATCAGGAACTTCACCATTTCTAGCTTTATATACAAAAATATCATTTTTTCTGTATCATTTGCAAATCGCAGAGATACCACCGCGGGCGGGAGAGCGGGATGGCGGGAGAGCAGGTGGGCAGCGGGAGAGCGGAAGACCGGGAGGGCGGGAGAGCGGGACAGCGGGAGAGCAGGAGGGCGGGAGAGCGGAAGACCGGGAGGGCGGGAGAGCGGGACAGGGGGAGAGCAGGCGGGCAACGGGAGAGCGGGACGGCGGGACGGCGGGACAGCGGGAGAGCAGGAGGGCGGGAGAGCGGAAGACCGGGAGGGCGGGAGAGCGGGACAGGGGGAGAGCAGGTGGGCAGCGGGAGAGCGGAAGACCGGGAGGGCGGGAGAGCGGGACAGGGGGAGAGCAGGTGGGCAGTGGGAGAGCAGGACAGGGGGAGAGCAGGCGGACGGCGGGAGAGCGGGACAGCGGGCAGGTGGGAGAGAGGGACAGCAGGAGGGCGGAAGAGCGGGAGGGCGGGAGACAGCCAAAAAAGATGATGATCCGGAGTACTGCTTTAGGCAGCTGAACGCGGCTTGGGCGGCGTTGAGGATTCTCCGGAGTTATGCGATACCTAGGTGCACCCCAAGCAGGGGCGGACTGACCCGAGGGCCTGGGGTCATTAGGGGGCCCCATGAGATGCCCCTGGTACCTTTTTATAAGCTTTTTTGAGTTTGGGCAAGGACACAGGGGCCCCATGATCCCCTATTGCCCAGGGGCCCCATGAGTTTTCAGTCCGCCCCTGGCACAAGTCTCCTCCTCCTAGGATACGGCTGATGGCGACCGTTCTCAACACCTAAAGCCCTAAAGTGATGTCAGAGGTGCAGAGTCAGAGTCGTATCGTGGGTGCCGCGACAGCGAAGACGACGTCCACACCCAACCTTCCTCTGCATCAGCCTCGCTCAACCATCTCTACACAGAGGGACCCCCAAAATTACATTCCGGTGTCAGGGAACCTCCCCGCTACAAAGTCCTATATCTCCAACCTATGAGACATTAGTGTGGGGGTCAGTGGGAAGAATGTCCCTTACATTGGGGGTCAGTGGGAAGAATGTCCCTTACATTGGTGGTCAGTGGGAAGAATGTTTCTTACATTGGTGGTCAGTGGGAAGAATGTCCCTTACATTGGGGGTCAGTGGGAAGAATGTCCCTTACATTGGGGGTCAGTGGGAAGAATGTCCCTTACATTGGTGATCAGTGGGAAGAATGTCCCTTACATTGGTGGTCAGTGGGAAGAATGTTTCTTACATTGGTTGTCAGTGGGAAGAATGTCCCTTACATTGGGGGTCAGTGGGAAGAATGTCCCTTACATTGGAGGTCAGTGGGAAGAATGTCCCTTACATTGGTGGTCAGTGGGAAGAATGTCCCTTACATTGGGGGTCAGTGGGAAGAATGTCCTTTACATTGGGGGTCAGTGGGAAGAATGTCCCTTACATTGGGGGTCAGTGGGAAGAATGTCCCTTACATTGGTGGTCAGTGGGAAGAACGTCCCTTACATTGGTGATCAGTGGGAAGAATGTCCCTTACATTGGGGGTCAGTGGGAAGAATGTCCCTTACATTGGGGGTCAGTGGGAAGAATGTCCCTTACATTGGGGGTCAGTGGGAAGAATGTCCCTTACATTGGGGGTCAGTGGGAAGAATGTCCCTTACATTGGGGGTCAGTGGGAAGAATGTCCCTTACATTGGTGATCAGTGGGAAGAATGTCCCTTACATTGGTGGTCATTGGGAAGAATGTCCCTTACATTGGTGATCAGTGGGAAGAATGTCCCTTACATTGGTGGTCAGTGGGAAGAATGTTTCTTACATTGGTGATCAGTGGGAAGAATGTCCCTTACATTGGAGGTCAGTGGGAAGAATGTCCCTTACATTGGTGGTCAGTGGGAAGAATGTCCCTTACATTGGTGGTCAGTGGGAAGAATGTCCCTTACATTGGTGGTCAGTGGGAAGAACGTCCCTTACATTGGTGATCAGTGGGAAGAATGTTCCTTACATTGGTGGTCAGTGGGAAGATTGTCCCTTACATTGGTGGTCAGTGGGAAGAATGTCCCTTACATTGGTGATCAGTGGGAAGAATGTCCCTTACATTGGTGGTCAGTGGGAAGAATGTTTCTTACATTGGTGGTCAGTGGGAAGAATGTCCCTTACATTGGGGGTCAGTGGGAAGAATGTCCCTTACATTGGTGGTCAGTGGGAAGAATGTCCCTTACATTGGAGGTCAGTGGGAAGAATGTCCCTTACATTGGTGGTCAGTGGGAAGAATGTCCCTTACATTGGTGGTCAGTGGGAAGAATGTCCCTTACATTGGGGGTCAGTGGGAAGAATGCCCCTTACATTGGGGGTCAGTGGGAAGAATGTCCCTTACATTGGTGGTCAGTGGGAAGAATGTCCCTTACATTGAGGGTCAGTGGGAAGAATGTCCCTTACATTGGTGGTCAGTGGGAAGAATGTCCCTTACATTGGGGGTCAGTGGGAAGAATGTCCCTTACATTGGGGGTCAGTGGGAAGAATGTCCCTTACATTGGGGGTCAGTGGGAAGAATGTCCCTTACATTGGTGGTCAGTGGGAAGAATGTTTCTTACATTGGTGGTCAGTGGGAAGAATGTCCCTTACATTGGGGGTCAGTGGGAAGAATGTCCCTTACATTGGGGGTCAGTGGGAAGAATGTCCCTTACATTGGTGGTCAGTGGGAAGAATGTCCCTTACATTGGGGGTCAGTGGGAAGAATGTCCCTTACATTGGGGGTCAGTGGGAAGAATGTCCCTTACATTGGTGGTCAGTGGGAAGAATGTCCCTTACATTGGGGGTCAGTGGGAAGAATGTCCCTTACATTGGAGGTCAGTGGGAAGAATGTCCCTTACATTGGTGGTCAGTGGGAAGAATGTCCCTTACATTGGTGGTCAGTGGGAAGAATGTCCCTTACATTGGGGGTCAGTGGGAAGAATGCCCCTTACATTGGGGGGTCAGTGGGAAGAATGTCCCTTACATTGGTGGTCAGTGGGAAGAATGTCCCTTACATTGGTGGTCAGTGGGAAGAATGCCCCTTACATTGGGGGGTCAGTGGGAAGAATGTCCCTTACATTGGGGGTCAGTGAGAAGAATGTCCCTTACATTGGTGGTCAGTGGGAAGAATGTCCCTTACATTGGTGGTCAGTGGGAAGAATGTCCCTTACATTGGGGGTCAGTGGGAAGAATGTCCCTTACATTGGTGGTCAGTGGGAAGAATGTCCTTTACATTGGGGGTCAGTGGGAAGAATGTCCCTTACATTGGGGGTCAGTGGGAAGAATGTCCCTTACATTGGGGGTCAGTGGGAAGAATGTCCCTTACATTGGGGGTCAGTGGGAAGAATGTCCCTTACATTGGGGGTCAGTGGGAAGAATGTCCCTTACATTGGTGGTCAGTGGGAAGAATGTCCCTTACATTGGTGATCAGTGGGAAGAACGTCCCTTACATTGGGGGTCAGTGGGAAGAATGTCCCTTACATTGGTGGTCAGTGGGAAGAATGTCCCTTACATTGGTGATCAGTGGGAAGAATGTTCCTTACATTGGTGGTCAGTGGGAAGAACGTCCCTTACATTGGTGATCAGTGGGAAGAATGTCCCTTACATTGGTGGTCAGTGGGAAGAATGTTCCTTACATTGGTGGTCAGTGGGAAGAATGTCCCTTACATTGGTGGTCAGTGGGAAGAATGTCCCTTACATTGGTGATCAGTGGGAAGAATGTCCCTTACATTGGTGGTCAGTGGGAAGAATGTCTCTTACATTGGTGGTCAGTGGGAAGAATGTCCCTTACATTGGTGGTCAGTGGGAAGAATGTCCCTTATATTGGGGGTCAGTGGGAAGAATGTCCCTTACATTGGGGGTCAGTGGGAAGAATGTCCCTTACATTGGGGGTCAGTGGGAAGAATGTCCCTTACATTGGGGGTCAGTGGGAAGAATGTCCCTTACATTGGGGGTCAGTGGGAAGAATGTCCCTTACATTGGTGGTCAGTGGGAAGAATGTCCTTTACATTGGGGGTCAGTGGGAAGAATGTCCCTTACATTGGGGGTCAGTGGGAAGAATGTCCCTTACATTGGGGGTCAGTGGGAAGAATGTCCCTTACATTGGTGGTCAGTGGGAAGAATGTCCCTTACATTGGTGGTCAGTGGGAAGAATGCCCCTTACATTGGGGGTCAGTGGGAAGAATGTCCCTTACATTGGGGGTCAGTGGGAAGAATGTCCCTTACATTGGTGGTCAGTGGGAAGAATGTTTCTTACATTGGTGGTCAGTGGGAAGAATGTCCCTTACATTGGGGGTCAGTGGGAAGAATGTCCCTTACATTGGGGGTCAGTGGGAAGAATGTCCCTTACATTGGGGGTCAGTGGGAAGAATGTCCCTTACATTGGTGGTCAGTGGGAAGAATGTCCCTTACATTGGTGGTCAGTGGGAAGAATGCCCCTTACATTGGGGGGTCAGTGGGAAGAATGTCCCTTACATTGGGGGTCAGTGAGAAGAATGTCCCTTACATTGGTGGTCAGTGGGAAGAATGTCCCTTACATTGGGGGTCAGTGGGAAGAATGTCCCTTACATTGGGGGGTCAGTGGGAAGAATGTCCCTTACATTGGGGGTCAGTGAGAAGAATGTCCCTTACATTGGGGGTCAGTGGGAAGAATGTCCCTTACATTGGGGGTCAGTGGGAAGAATGTCCCTTACATTGGGGGTCAGTGGGAAGAATGTCCCTTACATTGGGGGTCAGTGGGAAGAATGTCCCTTACATTGGGGGGTCAGTGGGAAGAATGTCCCTTACATTGGGGGTCAGTGGGAAGAATGTCCCTTACATTGGGGGTCAGTGGGAAGAATGTCCCTTACATTGGGGGGGAGTCGGTGGGAGGAATGTCCCTTACATTGGGGGGGTCGGTGGGAGGAATATCCCTTACATTGGGGTGTCAGTGGGAAGAATGTCCCTCACATTGGTGGTCAGTGGGAAGAATGTCCCTTACATTGGTGATCAGTGGGAAGAATGTCCCTTACATTGGTGGTCAGTGGGAAGAATGTCCCTCACATTGGTGGTCAGTGGGAAGAATGTCCCTCACATTGGTGGTCAGTGGGAAGAATGTCCCTTACATTGGTGGTCGGTGGGAGGAATATCCCTTACATTGGGGGGTCAGTGGGAAGAATGTCCCTTACATTGGGGGTCAGTGGGAAGAATGTCCCTTACATTGGGGGGGGTCAGTGGGAAGAATGTCCCTTACATTGGAGGTCAGTGGGAAGAATGTCCCTTACATTGGGGGGGGTCGGTGGGAGGAATGTCCCTTACATTGGGGGGGTCGTTGGGAGGAATATCCCTTACATTGGGGGGTCAGTGGGAAGAATGTCCCTTACATTGGTGGTCAGTGGGAAGAATGTCCCTTACATTGGTGGTCAGTGGGAAGAATGTCCCTTACATTGGTGGTCAGTGGGAAGAATGTCCCTTACATTGGGGGTCAGTGGGAAGAATGTCCCTTACATTGGGGGTCAGTGGGAAGAATGTCCCTTACATTGGTGGTCAGTGGGAAGAATGTCCCTTACATTGGGGGGTCAGTGGGAAGAACGTCCCTTACATTGGTGGTCAGTGGAAAGAATGTTCCTTACATTGGTGGTCAGTGAGAAGAATGTCCCTTACATTGGGGGTCAGTGGGAAGAATGTCCCTTACATTGGTGATCAGTGGGAAGAATGTCCCTTACATTGGTGGTCAGTGAGAAGAATGTCCCTTACATTGGTGATCAGTGGGAAGAATGTCCCTTACATTGGGGGTCAGTGGGAAGAATGTCCCTTATATTGGGGGGTCAGTGGGAAGAATGTCCCTTACATTGGTGGTCAGTGGGAAGAATGTCCCTTACATTGGGGGTCAGTGGGAAGAATGTCCCTTACATTGGGGGTCAGTGGGAAGAATGTCCCTTACATTGGTGGTCAGTGGGAAGAATGTCCCTTACATTGGGGGTCAGTGGGAAGAATGTCCCTTACATTGGGGGTCAGTGGGAAGAATGTCCCTTACATTGGGGGTCAGTGGGAAGAATGTCCCTTACATTGGGGGGGTGTCGGTGGGAGGAATGTACCTTACATTGGGGGGGTCGGTGGGAGGAATATCCCTTACATTGGGGGTCAGTGGGAAGAATGTCCCTTACATTGGTGGTCAGTGGGAAGAATGTCCCTTACATTGGTGGTCGGTGGGAGGAATATCCCTTACATTGGGGGTCAGTGGGAAGAATGTCCCTTACATTGGGGGGTCAGTGGGAAGAATGTCCCTTACATTGGGGGTCAGTGGGAAGAATGTCCCTTAGATTGGGGGTCAGTGGGAAGAATGTCCCTTACATTGGGGGGGGTCAGTGGGAAGAATGTCCCTTACATTGGAGGTCAGTGGGAAGAATGTCCCTTACATTGGGGGGGGTCGGTGGGAGGAATATCCCTTACATTGGGGGGTCAGTGGGAAGAATGTCCCTTACATTGGTGGTCAGTGGGAAGAATGTCCCTTACATTGGTGGTCAGTGGGAAGAATGTCCCTTACATTGGTGGTCAGTGGGAAGAATGTCCCTTACATTGGGGGTCAGTGGGAAGAATGTCCCTTACATTGGGGGTCAGTGGGAAGAATGTCCCTTACATTGGTGGTCAGTGGGAAGAATGTCCCTTACATTGGGGGGTCAGTGGGAAGAACGTCCCTTACATTGGTGGTCAGTGGAAAGAATGTTCCTTACATTGGTGGTCAGTGAGAAGAATGTCCCTTACATTGGGGGTCAGTGGGAAGAATGTCCCTTACATTGGGGGTCAGTGGGAAGAATGTCCCTTACATTGGGGGGTCAGTGGGAAGAATGTCCCTTACATTGGTGGTCAGTGAGAAGAATGTCCCTTACATTGGTGATCAGTGGGAAGAATGTCCCTTACATTGGGGGTCAGTGGGAAGAATGTCCCTTATATTGGGGGGTCAGTGGGAAGAATGTCCCTTACATTGGTGGTCAGTGGGAAGAATGTCCCTTACATTGGGGGTCAGTGGGAAGAATGTCCCTTACATTGGGGGTCAGTGGGAAGAATGTCCCTTACATTGGTGGTCAGTGGGAAGAATGTCCCTTACATTGGGGGTCAGTGGGAAGAATGTCCCTTACATTGGGGGTCAGTGGGAAGAATGTCCCTTACATTGGGGGTCAGTGGGAAGAATGTCCCTTACATTGGGGGGGTGTCGGTGGGAGGAATGTACCTTACATTGGGGGGGTCGGTGGGAGGAATATCCCTTACATTGGGGGTCAGTGGGAAGAATGTCCCTTACATTGGGGGTCAGTGGGAAGAATGTCCCTTACATTGGTGGTCGGTGGGAGGAATATCCCTTACATTGGGGGTCAGTGGGAAGAATGTCCCTTACATTGGGGGGTCAGTGGGAAGAATGTCCCTTACATTGGGGGTCAGTGGGAAGAATGTCCCTTAGATTGGGGGTCAGTGGGAAGAATGTCCCTTACATTGGGGGGGGTCAGTGGGAAGAATGTCCCTTACATTGGAGGTCAGTGGGAAGACTGTCCCTTACATTGGGGGGGGTCGGTGGGAGGAATGTCCCTTACATTGGGGGGGTCGGTGGGAGGAATATCCCTTACATTGGGGGGTCAGTGGGAAGAATGTCCCTTACATTGGGGGTCAGTGGGAAGAATGTCCCTTACATTGGGGGTCAGTGGGAAGAATGTCCCTTACATTGGGGGTCAGTGGGAAGAATGTTCCTTACATTGGGGGTCAGTGGGAAGAATGTCCCTTACATTGGGGGTCAGTGGGAAGAATGTCCCTTACATTGGGGGTCAGTGGGAAGAATGTCCCTTACATTAGGGGTCAGTGGGAAGAATGTCCCTTACATTGGGGGTCAGTGGGAAGAATGTCCCTTACATTGGGGGTCAGTGGGAAGAATGTCCCTTACATTGGGGGGTCAGTGGGAAGAATGTCCCTTACATTGGGGGTCAGTGGGAAGAATGTCCCTTACATTGGGGGTCAGTGGGAAGAATGTCCCTTACATTGGTGGTCAGTGGGAAGAATGTCCCTTACATTGGTGATCAGTGGGAAGAATGTCCCTTACATTGGGGGTCAGTGGGAAGAATGTCCCTTACATTGGGGGTCAGTGGGAAGAATGTCCCTTACATTGGTGGTCAGTGGGAAGAATGTCCCTTACATTGGGGGTCGGTGGGAGGAATGTCCCTTACATTGGGGGGGTCGGTGGGAGGAATATCCCTTACATTGGGGGGGGTCGGTGGAACCTAGGAACCTCTGGAGGAGCCCTAGGGGTCCATGGATCCCTGGTTGAGAAGTCCTGCTCACTTCCTGTTATAGGGTGACAACGCTCAGTCCCATTTGTACTCCTGTGTTGTCACCCTGTCACATGGGCTTAGTGGCCCTTTCAGCACGCACTGTATACCTCCAGTATTAGGTGCCCCCCTCCCCCAATGCCAACAAAAGCTATTCCTACCCCAGATAATTCGTCTGTCATATTCCTGCGGGTTCGGTCATTCGTTGCTCCGATCACCAGACAGGAACATTCATTAGTGTAATGAGGCCATTATTTCTCATTATTTCTCGGTGAAGTCGGCTGTCAATTAACGGATCCGAATAGAAAATGTCAGCAAAGAAACAAACAAGAGGAAGCCGTGCCGGGAACAGCCCCACAGGAGGCGGCCGTACATTGTGGGGTCCCTGCAGGGGGGTGAGAGGTCCGTCCACTACGGGGACTACAGTGACAGGTGGAGCCTGGTGGGCTCAGTGACTACAACCACCGGAACTCAGACCAGGGATGGTGGGAACCCCTCATAATGGGCACAGCGGGCGTACAGACCTGGCAACTCAACACAGGGATGGTGGGAACCCCTCATAATGGGCACAGAAGGTGTTCAGACCTGGGAACTAGGCACAGGGATGGTGGGAACCCCTCATAATGGGCACAGCGGGTGTACAGACCCGGCAACTCGGCACAGGGATGGTGGGAACCCCTCATAATGGGCACAGCAGGTGTACAGATCCAGGCACTAGGCACAGGGATGGTGGGAACCCCTCAATGGGCACAGGCACTCAGCACAGGGATGGTGGGAACCCCTCATAATGGGTATAGCGAGCGTACAGACCCGGGAACTCAGCACAGGGATGGTGGGAACCCCTCATAATGGGCAGAGCAGGTGTAAAGATCCAGGAACTCGGCACAGGGATGGTGGGAACCCCTCATAATGGGCACAGCGGGTGTACAGACCCAGGAACTCAGCACAGGGATGGTGGGAACCCCTCATAATGGGCACAGCGGGCATACAGACCCGGGAACTCGGCACAGGGATGGTGGGAACCCCTCATAATGGGCACAGTGGATGTACAGACCCGGGAACTCAGCACAGGGATGGTGGGAACCCCTCATAATGGGCACAGTGGATGTACAGACCCGGGAACTCAGCACAGGGATGGTGGGAACCACTCATAATGGGCACTGCGGGTGTACAGACCCGGCAACTCGGCACAGGGATGGTGGGAACCCCTCAATGGGCACAGGCACTCAGCACAGGGATGGTGGGAACCCTTCATAATGGGTATAGCGAGCGTACAGACCCGGGAACTCAGCACAGGGATGGTGGGAACCCCTCATAATGGGCACAGCGGGTGTACAGACCCGGAAACTCAGCACAGGGATGGTGGGAACCCCTCATAATGGGCACAGCGGGTGTACAGACCCGGCAACTCGGCACAGGGATGGTGGGAACCCCTCATAATGGGCACAGAAGGTGTTCAGACCCGGGAACTAGGCACAGGGATGGTGGGAACCCCTCAATGGGCACAGGCACTCAGCACAGGGATGGTGGGAACCCTTCATAATGGGTATAGCGAGCGTACAGACCTGGGAACTCAGCACAGGGATGGTGGGAACCCCTCATAATGGGCACAGCGGGTGTACAGACCCGGGAACTCAGCACAGGGATGGTGGGAACCCTTCATAATGGGCACAGCGGGCATACAGACCCGGGAACTCGGCACAGGGATGGTGGGAACCCCTCATAATGGGCATAGCGAGCGTAAAGACTTGGGAACTCAGCACAGGGATGGTGGGAACCGCTCATAATGGGCACTGCGGGTGTACAGACCCGGCAACTCAGCACAGGGATGGTGGGAACCCATCATAATGGGCACTGAGGGTGTACAGACCCGGGAACTCAGCACAGGGATGGTGGGAACCACTCATAATGGGCACACTGGGTGTACAGAGCTGGGAACTCAGCACAGGGATGGTGGGAACCCCTCATAATGGGCGCACTGGGTGTACAGACCTGGGAACTCAGCACAGGGATGGTGGGAACCCCTCATAATGGCACAGCGGGCGTACAGACCCAGGAACTCAGCACAGGGATGGTGGGAACCCCTCATAATGGGCGCACTGGGTGTACAGACCCAGGAACTCGGCACAGGGATGGTGGGAACCCCTCATAATGGGCACAGCGAGTGTAAAGAACAGGGAACTCGGCACAGGGATGGTGGGAACCCCTCATAATGGGCACTGAGGGTGTACAGACCCGGGAACTCAGCACAGGGATAGTGGGAACCCCTCATAATGGGCACACTGGGTGTACAGACCCGGGAATTCGGCACAGGGATGGTGGGAACCCCTCATAATGGGCGCACTGGGTGTACAGACCTGGGAACTCAGCACAGGGATGGTGGGAACCCCTCATAATGGGCACAGCGGGCGTAAAGACCCAGGAACTCAGCACAGGGATGGTGGGAACCCCTCATAATGGGCACAGCGAGTGTAAAGAACAGGGAACTTGGCACAGGGATGGTGGGAACCCCTCATAATGGGCACAGCGGGCGTACAGACCCAGGAACTCGGCACAGGGATGGTGGGAACCCTTCATAATGGACCCGGCTTGTTCAACCAATTAGGATGGGGATAACTCACTGGTTAGCAGGATGACCAGCATCAGAGCGAAGAAGTCGGGATATTCGGCCAGCACATGCGGGACTTTGAAGGCGATTCTCTCTTTGAAGAAGCTGCTGATCACTTTCCCGATCATGTCATCGAAGTTGGAGCTCCACGCTCTCGCCACGCTGGCGGTGCCTGAAATCAGAAAATATTCCGTTTTCAATTCATGGAAAAACATTAAAATTTCTACATTAGAGTGACTGTTCACAGGACTCGGCTACCCCTGCGCAGGAGTCCTCTACATCCGACACTTCCTGGAGTGTCAGACACCTTTGTATACTGACGTGTACCATGGTTCCTCCCGCTGACCCAAGAGGAGGAGGAGACTCAGATGGAAAGGGCGGGACTGTGATAATAATGGGGGATGGTAACGCCACGGAAAGTGACTGGAGTAATGGGACTGCAGGAACAGTTAACAGGGAACAATGTGTAAACCTACTACAGGGCAACTTACTACTAGAAGCCCCAACTAGGAATGATGCTCTGCTGGACCCGGTCATCTCCAACCATGCAGAGCTCATCACGGATGTCCATATAAGAGAACATCTGGGTAGCCGTGACCAGAACATGACTTCATTTATTGTTGGATGTAAACAGCGAGCACATACGAGGAAAATAATAATGCTCAGCTTTAAGAGAGCTAATTTTCCAAGGCATTGTAACATGACAACATGGGGGACATTTCAGGGGGAGGGGGATACATTGTAACATGACAACATGGGGGACATTTCAGGGGGAGGGGGATACATTGTAACATGACAACATGGGGGACATTTCAGGGGGGGAGGAGGAATACATTGTAACATGACAACATGGGGGACATTTCAGGGGGGGGGGATACATTGTAACATGACAACATGGGGGACATTTCAGGGGGAGGGGGATACATTGTAACATGACAACATGGGGGACATTTCAGGGGGAGGGGGATACATTGTAACATGACAACATGGGGGACATTTCAGGGGGAGGGGGATACATTGTAACATGACAACATGGGGGACATTTCAGGGGAGGGGGATACATTGTAACATGACAACATGGGGGACATTTCAGGGGGGAGGAGGAATACATTGTAACATGACACATGGGGGACATTTCAGGGGGAGGGGGATACATTGTAACATGACAACATGGGGGACATTTCAGGGGAGGGGGATACATTGTAACATGACAACATGGGGGACATTTCAGGGGGAGGGGGATACATTGTAACATGACAACATGGGGGACATTTCAGGGGGGGAGGAGGAATACATTGTAACATGACAACATGGGGGACATTTTGGGGGGGGGATACATTGTAACATGACAACATGGGGGGGGGGAATACATTGTAACATGACAACATTGGGGACATTTTGGGGGGGGGAATACATTGTAACATGACAACATGGGGGACATTTTGGGGGGGGGGGGAATACATTGTAACATGACAACATGAGGGACATTTCAGGGGGGAGGGGAATACATTGTAACATGACAACATGGGGGACATTCGGGGGGGGGAATACATTGTAACATGACAACATGGGGACATTTCGGGGGGGGGAATACATTGTAACATGACAACATGGGGGACATTTCAGGGGGGCGGGGATACATTGTAACATGACAACATGGGGGACATTTCAGGGGGGGAGGGGATACATTGTAACATGACAACATGGGGGACATTTCGGGGGGGGGGAATACATTGTAACATGACAACATGGGGGACATTTCGGGGGGGGGGAATACATTGTAACATGACAACATGGGGGACATTTCAGGGGGGAGGGGGAATACATTGTAACATGACAACATGGGGGACATTTCAGGGGGGGGGAATACATTGTAACATGACAACATGGGGGACATTTCAAGGGGAAGGGGGATACATTGTAACATGACAACATGGGGGACATTTCAAGGGGGGAGGGGGATACATTGTAACATGACAACATGGGGGACATTTCAGGGGGGGGGGAATACATTGTACATGACAACATGGGGGACATTTCAGGGGGGGGAATACATTGTAACATGACAACATGGGGGACATTTTGGGGGGGGGAATACATTGTAACATGACAACATGGGGGACATTTTGGGGGGGGGGAATACATTGTAACATGACAACATGGGGGACATTTCGGGGGGGGGGGGGGGAATACATTGTAACATGACAACATGGGGGACATTTCAGGGGGGGAGGGGATACATTGTAACATGACAACATGGGGGACATTTCGGGGGGGGGGAATACATTGTAACATGACAACATGGGGGACATTTCGGGGGGGGGAATACATTGTAACATGACAACATGGGGGACATTTCAGGGGGGAGGGGGAATACATTGTAACATGACAACATGGGGGACATTTCAGGGGGGAGGGGGGAATACATTGTAACATGACAACATGGGGGACATTTCAGGGGGGAGGGGGGAATACATTGTAACATGACAACATGGGAGACATTTCAGGGGGGAGGGAATACATTGTAACGTGACAACATGGGAGACATTTCAGGGGGGAGGGGAATACATTGTAACATGACAACATGGGGGACATTTCAGGGGGGAGGGGAATACATTGTAACATGACAACATGGGAGACATTTCAGGGGGGGGGGGGAATACATTGCAACATGACAACATGGGAGACATTTCAGGGGGGAGGGGAATACATTGTAACATGATAACATGGGGGACATTTCAAGGGGGAGGGGGATACATTGTAACAGTGACAACATGGGGGACATTTCAGGGGGGGGGGAATACATTGTAACATGACAACATGGGGGACATTTCAGGGGGGGGAATACATTGTAACATGACAACATGGGGGACATTTTGGGGGGGGAATACATTGTAACATGACAACATGGGGGACATTTTGGGGGGGGGAATACATTGTAACATGACAACATGGGGGACATTTCGGGGGGGGGGGGAATACATTGTAACATGACAACATGGGGGACATTTCAGGGGGGGAGGGGATACATTGTAACATGACAACATGGGGGACATTTCGGGGGGGGGGAATACATTGTAACATGACAACATGGGGGACATTTCAGGGGGGAGGGGGAATACATTGTAACATGACAACATGGGGGACATTTCAGGGGGGGGGGAATACATTGTAACATGACAACATGGGGGACATTTCAAGGGGGAGGGGGATACATTGTAACATGACAACATGGGGGACATTTCAAGGGGGAGGGGGATACATTGTAACATGACAACATGGGGGACATTTCAGGGGGGGGGGAATACATTGTAACATGACAACATGGGGGACATTTCAGGGGGGGGAATACATTGTAACATGACAACATGGGGGACATTTTGGGGGGGGAATACATTGTAACATGACAACATGGGGGACATTTTGGGGGGGGGGAATACATTGTAACATGACAACATGGGGGACATTTCGGGGGGGGGGGGGAATACATTGTAACATGACAACATGGGGGACATTTCAGGGGGGGAGGGGATACATTGTAACATGACAACATGGGGGACATTTCGGGGGGGGGGAATACATTGTAACATGACAACATGGGGGACATTTCGGGGGGGGAATACATTGTAACATGACAACATGGGGGACATTTCAGGGGGGAGGGGGAATACATTGTAACATGACAACATGGGGGACATTTCAGGGGGAGGGGGGAATACATTGTAACATGACAACATGGGGGACATTTCAGGGGGGAGGGGGGAATACATTGTAACATGACAACATGGGAGACATTTCAGGGGGGGGGGAATACATTGCAACATGACAACATGGGAGACATTTCAGGGGGGAGGGGAATACATTGTAACATGATAACATGGGGGACATTTCGGGGGGGGGGGGGGAATACATTGTAACATGACAACATGGGGGACATTTCGGGGGGGGGGGGAATACATTGTAACATAACAACATGGGGGACATTTCGGGGGGGGGGGAATACATTGTAACATGACAACATGGGGGACATTCCGGGGGGGGGATACATTGTAACATGATAACATGGGGGACATTCCGGGGGGGGGGATACATTGTAACATGACAACATGGGGGACATTTCGGGGGGGGGGGAATACATTGTAACATGACAACATGGGGGACATTTCAAGGGGGAGGGGGATACATTGTAACATGACAACATGGGGGACATTTCAAGGGGGGAGGGGGATACATTGTAACATGACAACATGGGGGACATTTCGGGGGGGGGGGAATACATTGTAACATAACAACATGGGGGACATTTCGGGGGGGGGGAATACATTGTAACATAACAACATGGGGGACATTTCGGGGGGGGGGTACTTCAAGGCGCTGTATATATCATATTGTATACTTTTCTAACATGAGGAGTCTGAATATATTCGTGTTGATTCTTTTTTTGTATCTTTCTTTGTATTGGAGAATGAAGTGCACCGCGAGGTGAGAACGAATCGGTGAAGCGGAAGGTTTCATCGGAAGGGCGAGTCACGGGGCGAGGGGTGAGGGGCGGGGCGAGGGGCGAGTCGCGGGGCGAGGAGCGAGTTGCGGGGCGAGGGGCGAGTCGCGGGGCGAGGGGCGAGGGGTGAGGGGCGAGTCGCGGGGCGCGCCCAGCTGTACACTTTCCTCTCCACACACCGAAACCTCGCAGTTCCAGGAAGTGATTGTCGTCATTTAAAGACTGGAAACCGGATTCCAGGAGGAAATACATACAAATGGTTGAACAGGATGGACTTTTGTCCTTTTTCAGCCAGACTAACTATGTAACTGTTTAAACAGAGTAACCTGGGGGGTGACAACGGGGCGAGATCCATCTCTATACAGAGTAACCTGGGGGGTGACAACGGGGCGAGATCCGTCTCTATACAGAGTAACCTGGAGGTGACAACGGGGCGAGATCCATCTCTATACAGAGTAACCTGGAGGTGACAACGGGGCGAGATCCGTCTCTATACAGAGTAACCTGGAGGTGACAACGGGGCGAGATCCATCTCTATACAGAGTAACCTGGAGGTGACAACGGGGCGAGATCCGTCTCTATACAGAGTAACCTGGGGGGTGACAACGGGGCGAGATCCATCTCTATACAGAGTAACCAGGGGGGTGACAACGGGGCGAGATCCGTCTCTATACATAGTAACCTGGAGGTGACAACGGGGCGAGATCCGTCTCTATACAGAGTAACCTGGGGGGTGACAACGGGGCGAGATCCATCTCTATACAGAGTAACCAGGGGGGTGACAACGGGGCGAGATCCGTCTCTATACATAGTAACCTGAGGTGACAACGGGGCGAGATCCATCTCTATACAGAGTAACCTGGAGGTGACAACGGGGCGAGATCCGTCTCTATACAGAGTAACCTGGGGGGTGACAACGGGGCGAGATCCATCTCTATACAGAGTAACCAGGGGGGGTGACAACGGGGCGAGATCCGTCTCTATACATAGTAACCTGGAGGTGACAACGGGGCGAGATCCATCTCTATACATAGTAACCTGGAGGTGACAACGGGGCGAGATCCGTCTCTATACAGAGTAACCTGGGGGGTGACAACGGGGCGAGATCCATCTCTACACAGAGTAACCTGGGGGGTGACAACGGGGCGAGATCCATCTCTATACAGAGTAACCTGGGGGGTGACAACGGGGCGAGATCCATCTCTATACAGAGTAACCAGGGGGGTGACAACGGGGCGAGATCCGTCTCTATACATAGTAACCTGGAGGTGACAACGGGGCGAGATCCGTCTCTATACAGAGTAACCTGGGGGTGACAACGGGGCGAGATCCATCTCTACACAGAGTAACCTGGGGGGTGACAACGGGGCGAGATCCATCTCTATACAGAGTAACCTGGGGGGTGACAACCGGGCGAGATCCGTCTCTATACAGAGTAACCTGGGGGGGTGACAACCGGGCGAGATCCGTCTCTATACAGAGTAACCTGGGGGGTGACAACCGGGCGAGATCCGTCTCTATACAGAGTAACCTGGAGGTGACAATGGGGCGAGATCCATCTCTATACAGAGTAACCTGGGGGGTGACAACGGGGCGAGATCCATCTCTATACAGAGTAACCTGGAGGTGACAACGGGGCGAGATCCATCTCTATACAGAGTAACCTGGAGGTGACAACGGGGCGAGATCCGTCTCTATACAGAGTAACCTGGGGGGTGACAACGGGCGAGATCCGTCTCTATACATAGTAACCTGGAGGTGACAACGGGGCGAGATCCATCTCTATACAGAGTAACCTGGAGGTGACAACGGGGCGAGATCCGTCTCTATACAGAGTAACCTGGGGGTGACAACGGGGCGAGATCCATCTCTATACAGAGTAACCAGGGGGTGACAACGGGGCGAGATCCGTCTCTATACATAGTAACCTGGAGGTGACAACGGGGCGAGATCCATCTCTATACATAGTAACCTGGAGGTGACAACGGGGCGAGATCCGTCTCTATACAGAGTAACCTGGGGGGTGACAACGGGGCGAGATCCATCTCTACACAGAGTAACCTGGGGGGTGACAACGGGGCGAGATCCATCTCTATACAGAGTAACCTGGGGGGTGACAACGGGGCGAGATCCATCTCTATACAGAGTAACAGGGGGGTGACAACGGGGCGAGATCCGTCTCTATACATAGTAACCTGGAGGTGACAACGGGGCGAGATCCGTCTCTATACAGAGTAACCTGGGGGGTGACAACGGGGCGAGATCCATCTCTACACAGAGTAACCTGGGGGGTGACAACGGGGCGAGATCCATCTCTATACAGAGTAACCTGGGGGGTGACAACCGGGCGAGATCCGTCTCTATACAGAGTAACCTGGGGGGTGACAACCGGGCGAGATCCGTCTCTATACAGAGTAACCTGGGGGTGACAACCGGGCGAGATCCGTCTCTATACAGAGTAACCTGGAGGTGACAATGGGGCGAGATCCATCTCTATACAGAGTAACCTGGGGGGTGACAACGGGGCGAGATCCATCTCTATACAGAGTAACCTGGAGGTGACAACGGGGCGAGATCCATCTCTATACAGAGTAACCTGGAGGTGACAACGGGGCGAGATCCGTCTCTATACAGAGTAACCTGGGGGGTGACAACGGGGCGAGATCCATCTCTATACAGAGTAACCTGGGGGGTGACAACGGGGCGAGATCCATCTCTATACAGAGTAACCTGGGGGGTGACAACGGGGCGAGATCCGTCTCTATACAGAGTAACCTGGGGGGTGACAACGGGGCGAGATCCGTCTCTATACAGAGTAACCTGGGGGGTGACAACGGGGCGAGATCCGTCTCTATACAGAGTAACCTGGGGGTGACAACGGGGCAAGATCCATCTCTATACAGAGTAACCTGGAGGTGACAACGGGGCGAGATCCGTCTCTATACAGAGTAACCTGGGGGGTGACAACGGGGCGAGATCCATCTCTATACAGAGTAACCAGGGGGGTGACAACGGGGCGAGATCCGTCTCTATACAGAGTAACCTGGGGGGTGACAACGGGGCGAGATCCGTCTCTATACAGAGTAACCTGGGGGGTGACAACGGGGCGAGATCCGTCTCTATACAGAGTAACCTGGGGGGTGACAACGGGGCGAGATCCGTCTCTATACAGAGTAACCTGGGGGGTGACAACGGGGCGAGATCCATCTCTATACAGAGTAACCTGGAGGTGACAACGGGGCGAGATCCGTCTCTATACAGAGTAACCTGGGGGGTGACAACGGGGCGAGATCCGTCTCTATACATAGTAACCTGGAGGTGACAACGGGGCGAGATCCGTCTCTATACAGAGTAACCTGGGGGGTGACAACGGGGCGAGATCCGTCTCTATACAGAGTAACCTGGAGGTGACAACGGGGCGAGATCCATCTCTATACAGAGTAACCTGGGGGGTGACAACGGGGCGAGATCCATCTCTATACAGAGTAACCTGGAGGTGACAACGGGGCGAGATCCATCTCTATACAGAGTAACCTGGGAGGTGACAACGGGGCGAGATCCGTCTCTATACAGAGTAACCTGGAGGTGACAACGGGGCGAGATCCGTCTCTATACAGAGTAACCTGGGGGGTGACAACGGGGCGAGATCCGTCTCTATACAGAGTAACCTGGAGGTGACAACGGGGCGAGATCCATGGGAGGTTGACAGGAGACAATCAATTCTTTTTTCAGGCACTTCCTGTTATAAAGGTGACAACACTCTGTCCCTGTTTCCCAGTTGTGCTCCCGTGTTGTCACCCCGTCACACGTTCTGATGGAGACTTCCTGTGACAACGCTCTGTCCTTGTGTATAAAGAGTCAAAAGAGCACCAAACAGTCATCTAAAGTCCATTAATAATGAGAGTAACAATATGGAAACACAAAAAGGAATCCAACGCGTTTCAGGAGCCAGTGATCCCCCTTAACAAGTTCTTGAAGTTACATCCCCTTGCGTGTTCACATGTTCTCTGTAGAGGAAGTTACATCCCCTTGCGTGTTCACATGTACTCTGTAGAGGACGTTACATCCCCTTGCGTGTTCACATGTACTCTGTAGAGGACGTTACATCCCCTTGCGTGTTCACATGTTCTTTGTAGAGGAAGTTACATCCCCTTGCGTGTTCACATGTTCTCTGTAGAGGAAGTTACATCCCCTTGCGTGTTCACATGTACTCTGTAGAGGACGTTACATCCCTTGTGTGTTCACATGTACTCTGTAGAGGACGTTACATCCCCTTGCGTGTTCACATGTACTCTACAGAGTATGTTACATACCTTGTGTGTTCACATGTTCTCTGTAGAGGACGTTACATCCCCTTGCGTGTTCACATGTACTCTTTAGAGGAAGTTACATCCCCTTGCGTGTTCACATGTACTCTTTAGAGGAAGTTACATCCCCTTCCGTGTTTACATGTTCGCTGTAGAGGACGTTACATCCCCTTGCATGTTCACATGTTCTCTGTAGAGGAAGTTATATCCCCTTTCGTGTTCACATGTACTCTACCGAGTACGTTACATACCCTTGCGTGTTCACATGTTCTCTGTAGAGGACATTACATCCCCTTGCATGTTCTCATGTACTCTACAGAGGTATGTTACATACCCTTGTGTGTTCACATGTTCACTGTAGAGGAAGTTACATCCCCTTGCGTGTTCACATGTTCTTTGTAGAGGATGTTACATCCCCTTGCGTGTTCACATGTACTCTACAGAGTACATTACATCCCCTTGCGTATTCACATGTACTCTGTAGAGGATGTTACATCCCTTGCGTGTTCACATGTACTCTACAGAGTATGTTACATCCCCTTGCGTGTTCACATGTACTCTGTAGAGGACATTACATCCCCTTGCGTGTTCACATGTACTTTACAGAGTATGTTACATACAGTCATGGCCGAAATTGTTGGCACCCTTGATATTTTTCCTGAAAATCAAGTATTTCACACAAAAAAGGTATTGCATTAACACATGTTTTGCTATACACATGTTTATTCCCTTTGTATGTATTGGAACAAATATAAAACAGAGGCAGAAAAGCAAATATGACATAATGTCACACAAAACCCCAAAATGGGCTGGACAAAAGTATTGGCACCCTTAACTTAATATTTGGTTGCACACCCTTTGGAAAACATAACTGAAATCAGTCGCTTCCTATAACCATCAATAAGCTTCTGACACCTCTCACCCGGAATTTTGGACCACTCTTCCTTTGCAAACAGCTCCAGGTCTCTCTTATTGGAAGGACACCTTTTCCCAACAGCAATTTTAAGATCTCTCCACAGGTGTTCAATGGGATTTAGATCTGGGCTCATTGCTGGCCACTTCAGAACTCTCCAGCGCTTCTTTGCCATCCATTTCTGAGTGCTTTTTGACGTATGTTTGGGGTCATTGTCCTGCTGGAAGACCCAGGATCTTGGACGCAAACCCAGCTTTCTGACACTGGGCCCTACAGTGCGACCCAAAATCCTTTGGTAATCCTCAGATTTCATGATGCCTTGCACACAGTCAAGGCACCCAGTGCCAGAGGCAGCAAAACAACCCCAAAACATCATTGAACCTCCACCATATTTTACCGTAGGTACTGTGTTTTGTTCTTTGTAGGCCTCATTCCGTTTTCGGTAAACAGTAGAATGATGTGCTTTACCGAAAAGCTCTATCTTGGTCTCATCTGTCCACAAGACGTTTTCCCAGAAGGCTTTTGGCTTACTCAAGTACATTTTGGCAAACTGTAGTCTTGCTTTTTTATGTCTCTGTGTCAGCAGTGGGGTCCTCCTGGGTCTCCTGCCATAGCGTTTCATTTCATTTAAATGTCGACGGATAGT